>NW_005871420.1:435562-436736 GCF_000147115.1 Myotis lucifugus | reverse complement strand
CTTTGCTAGGACCCAGGGCTTTTCGCCCTGGTGACCTACTGTCCCCGGCCCTGTCCTTGCTCTGCTCCTGTCTGTCTGACTGCTTACCACACGTCTACGGAGGAGAGGAGCCCAAGGTTTAACCACTTAGAGCAGAGGAAAATTGGTTGTCAGGAAGGGACTGCCCGGAAGTCGCCACGCTCCTTATTTTGACATATTTCTGCTCAGATATGGAAATGGCCCAGGGGGAGCAGAGTGCCCCTCCTGCCCCCCTTCCTGCCCCCCGCCCCTTTCCCATCTGCACCAGAGGCTCAAGGAGAAACCGTGCCTTCCCAAAGTCCCTGGACCTCAGTGACTCAGTCCTGAGCAGGTGGACAGACAGTCTCATTAGGCAACTGAACTTGACCCCATGGCTGGGTGACACTACCCAGCTTCTCAGACACGACTAAGGGCTGTGTGAGGAGCCTGGAGTGGGGGTCCCCCCTATTAGCTAAAACCGCAGCCCAGAGGAGTCAGTATTTTCTGCCACCGTTACAAAATAAAAAGTAGCATACGCTCCGTGTCTCCATGGTAACTCACGGTGGATCTGTATTCCATTTATGAAACTCTTCTTGACCTATCGTCTATGGTTGCTGATGGGGCCTGACTATACACTGAGAAGCCATCGGGATGAATTCAGTATCCCCTCTGCACTGGTTGTTTTAGCCGTGTAGACCCTGCCGCTGGCCCATGCAGTGATGATACCTGGAGACCCTCAGGTACCTGGAAACGTTAAGGCACCGGTAGTACCTCAATTATCCCAATAACTCCGGATGTAGGGTTGCCATGGAGACCGGGAACCTTGGTAACAGAGAAGTGAGGCCGTTCCTCTCCCTTCATAGCACTGGGTCCCTGAGATGCATCAATGTTAAGTCCCATGGCCTAGCCTAAGCTGGGCTGTTTTATTTTATAGCCAGCTAATTGCCCTCTAAAATATTGAGAGTTTTGACATGAATTTGCATAGGAAATGCACACATTTCTAGCCACCGACTCAAGTATTTTCTGCTAAAAATGGTAACTGATGGTTTTGACCATGAGCGGGAGTTATACGTCCTACGACCGGGCAAGTTATTTACCCTCCGGTTCACCCCCCTGTTTAAGTGGGAACAATGGTGCCGCGGAGAACTGCCCTGCGCATTAGCCCAGAGACGCTCAC
>NW_005871420.1:402199-433972 GCF_000147115.1 Myotis lucifugus | reverse complement strand
GTGGGAAGTGGGGACATGGGTGCGCAGGGCTGTCTTTATTTTCTCGATGTTAAAGTATTTTTAATGCAGGTATCAGCGAGCGCTTGTGCATTTGAGGGTTGTTTTGTGTGTTGTTGTTTTTTACGCATAAGGCACTTTTTATATTGGCCTGTATTCAGTTTCAAGGTACCACTAAAATAGTGGACGCGCTCCTTATTAGAAAGTGAAGCAGTGAGCAGTCCCCCTTGGAGATAAGGGTAATTTATTGTCATTCACCACTAAGAGATGATGTGTGTTCCGGACAATGGCAGCGCCTGTGCACCATCTGCCTGCCCACACCGCCACCCATCAGGCAGATAAATCTCCAAGTTAAGGTTTATTAAAATTCTGAGTAATATCACAGTACAGTAAATGCTAGCACCGTGGGTCCTGCAGGGAATAGCAAACACTCATCGTTGGGATTAGTCATTCCTCTCGCTAAAGTGATAACTTTCAAAGGAAAAAGCGCACCAACCTTCAAAAAGTACATTGTTGGGAGGGGGGGGTGCTCCTTTCTTTTTCTTTCCATATTTGCCTGAATACACACCTGTGGTCTGATCTCACATAAGTGATCGCTTGTTCCAAGAAGGGTACGGTTGTCAGGCAAGTTCTGCTTGTTTTAAAAATTTAACCATCCTCAGCACTTACATTTCTGCCTCTTTTTCCCATTTTCTCCCTCCCTCCCTTTCTCTCTCTCTCTCTCTTCTCTTTCTCTCCCCCCCCCCCCCCAAGCAGCGATCCAAAGGGCAACACCAAAGGGACCCACACTTGAAATTGATTTATATGGAAAGGACTCGTGGCCTGTCTGCCACCTTAAGGAGCCATGTTGAGTAGAAGAAGTGAACTTAAATTTGATTAGTTCTGTGTCTGCCTGAATCCACTTTGATTCTGCATGGTTCTTACAAAACAAATTAAAAGCCGGACAACAAAAGAATTCTGTTCTGTAAGGAGTAATTACAGCTCTTCATGTGGGCGGGGTAGACTGCCTTTTCCCGCAAGTATTTGTACACAAAAACCCCCGCCCGGCTTTCCATCGCCCCCCCTTCCACATCCATTCTCTGTCCGTCTCAGTGAAGGTGGGAACTTATTCTCCATTCTCCAAGTCACCAAGCCTCTGCGCACCGGCCGCGGAAAAGGAGTCGGCCTGGGTGGGTCATCGGCAGTTTGGTCTTCTGCTTGAGGCTTGTGTCTGTAATCAACAGGTTAACATTCAGATCAATGACAGAAAGCTCTGAATTAAGGAGCCTTTCACCTTAAAGAGTAGCACGCAGGGGCCCGGTCTCATGACCTCTGTGTGCTGTCCGACCTGTAGGACGTGGTGGGCTATCCTGGCACATGGAGGCGCTCAGGACTGAGGGCCACTCTCCGCTGCCATGTGGTCCGCACTGCGCCCCTGAGGAGCCCCCACCGGAGCTGTGTGATCCTGGGCAAGTTCCCGGAGGTCTCTGGGCCGCACTGTGTCACAGCCACCCTCCGGGAGGTCAGGCCCAGCCCTGAGCGAGGAGGAGTCTTGTCAGTGCAGCCACCGTCGCATGAATATTGATTCCTGAGTGCATGTGGGTGACACGGCTCACCAAGTGGAGGTTGAGCAAATGTGGCCGAGTTTGATCCAGGACAGCCCCTCCCCACCCCGGCCCTCCCCCCACAGTGCTATTATTATTCCCAGTGCTCCAGGCTCCTCTGGCCCCCCAGGATAATTACCGCCCCCCCATAATTACCGGCACTGGAGGGTTTAACAGCCCTGGGCAGTGCCTCTGGCCTCCCCTGAAGCAGACACTCACCTCCCACGCTGCCTTTCCAGCCAGGAGAGAGAGGTGTGTGTGTGTGTGTGTGTGTGTGTGTGTGTGTGTGTGTGTGTGTTTTGGAGTCGTTGGGAGGTCTGGTTTAGCTATAACATTGGTCATAAAGGAAAAACAAGAAAGCACAAAGAAACCAATTAGGGGAAAATATGCTATTTGCCACCTCCAGTAAGTGCTATCAATTGCGCAATATTTTAAGCAATATTTTAATTACTCGAAGGTCCTAGTTGTAACAGGCGGGAACACCCAGTGGAGATGGGGCGGGGCGGGAGGGTGCAATTAGCCAACCCCTAAAGCTGCCTGGTAAGCCTTCAGTTCCGCGGCCAGAAAGCCAGTAGGGTAAAGGTTACGATCAGCTATGCTAACCCAGCTTATTTGAAAATGAATTTTCATTTTCATTTCTCTGGGTTTTTTTCTCCAGCATCCTGGTGGCATTATCTATGTACCCTTCTCACTTACTAATATATAAGCAACCAATTCCATTTTAGGGCCCCAAATAAGTTCTCGGCCTATCTCAGCAGGGTTCAGTTCCAAGTCACATAAGTAGCTATATAAATGCTGTCATAGTCACGTTAAATATATAAAATAGGTGAAGTTAATTTCAGTAGATTCCCATTCGCCGAGTATATGCAAGCTGTTACATACACATGCAGTAAACCTAACATTATTACTGAGATGGTTTACTTTTTTCTGTGAGATCTTTGAAACCTGCATGTGTATTTTACATGCAGAGCTCATCTCAGGCCGGATCAGCCATGTGCCAGGCGCCCGGCCGCCACACGTGGCCCGTGGCCACCACTCTGGGCAGCGCAGGTCTAGCATAAGCCCAGATGCTATCAGGGCAAGTAAGGCAGGTCTGCGCTTAGAATCTCCTCTGAGGGAGGGCACAGCTGAGCGACTCACAGAGCTAACGTGTTTGGAGCTGTGTATTTAACACGGGAGGGAGGACCTGGGACCCAGAGGATCTGGGGAGGAAGTGGGACCATGAGAGAGGGTTTGGTCTGAAGCCATGGGTCTCCCTTTGATCTTCCTGGGCCATAGCTTCCTCCAATGAGAGGATGGGGCCTTCTGGCCCCACCCAGCATGCTTTCCTTGAGGATTCCCAACCCTGAGGATCCCCCTCTGGCAGACAGGAGGTAGCCCTGGTTCCCTAGCATCCCTCTGGCTCCCCCTCCCCCCCCTCCCCCTCGAACAGCAGCCCCTCCCGTGGAGGGACACAGGCTGCCTTGGGAGGCTCTGAGCAGCCAGCCGGAAAGTGCCTTTATCGGTGTGCCTCATCTCTAAGTGGAATTCGGTGGGAATCAGCATTATTATTGAGCGACAGAAATGGCATAGCCTTTGTGAGAAGGGCCTTTTAAATCAGAATCCCTGGCATTCGGTTCTGAACGATGTTACTGAATGATTTTATGACGGGGGAGTGGGGAGGGGGGCTGCAGCTAGTGAAGACACCTCAAAAAAGGAGCCCTTGCCTCTGACTATCCTCCTCTTCCTCTTTTTTTTAAAGATGAATGACTTTGGAATCAAGAACATGGACCAGGTGGCCCCTGTGTCTAACAGTTACAGGGGGACACTCAAGGTGAGTGAGCAAGTCTTACTAAAAGTTGGGTTTTTGTTTTTTTTAATTTGGAAATCTCAATCTCTAGGAGAAAAGAAAAAAAACAAATGATGGGTGGGGCCCCAGAAGACCCGTTCTAAGCCCCAGCTTTTCACTTACTGGCTGTGTGACTCTGGACCGTTTGCTGACTCTCTCTGGGCCTCAGTTTTCTAACCTGTAAAATGGGCATCCTGATGCTTGCTCTACTTGTCCTCCAAGAGTGGAACTCGTTTATTTTGTAGAAGGTGAGGCCTTGGTAGTTTGTTTCTGAGACTCCGGCCCGGTGGATAAGCCTGTGGTTCTCCGTGGAACGGAGCTGGAGCCGGTTTCCCGGGACGAGGGGAAGGCTGCTTCCTTGAGGCGGCCGAGCCCACAGGACAGCCTGTATCTGTGAGCCAAGAAACAGATTAAGGATGAACGCCGCCTCTGCTGCCCAGCAAGCACATTTCCTGGGCTTCTATCTAATTCCTCTTGGGAACGTGCTGTGGCAGCACAGCGGGTAATTCCCTGTCGGCTTCTCCGTCCGTGAGAGCAGGGCCTGACTGCTGTTGGTTTTGTGAGTAAACACATCTCGGGAGCAGTGGTTTTCGATTGGCCTCCTCTGAGCTCAGGGCTTTGTACAAATGGGTGTCTCTGGCAGGTCCCGTGTTGCTCTGTAGGTCGCTGGGAGGTTGTCTGTCTGTGGAACCCAAAGAGCCAACACTGGGCTCGGGCCTCTCTGGAGAATTAGGGCGGCCATCCCTCCACTTCAGGTGGGCGCTCCTTGCCCGTGTGGTCAGAGGTTTTCAGAGCAGCCGGACGTGGACAAGCTGTGATGGCACCAAGCTGCAAGGCCCAGCCCCAGAAAAGAAACTTCCCTGTAAATTCAAAGACTTTGATGGTGTCCCTGCGACTCCTGGGATTGGAGAAGCAGTCACCGGATTGAGGTGTTGAAAGAGGCAGCGTGAACTTATGTTGTCTTTGAACTTCCTCGTTTTAAAAAAAAAGAACTTGCTGTCAGTGAAGCGAAGGCATTTCTTAGTCACCTGGGCGGAGCTAGTGGGGGTTTTAAAAGTCGATTGGCTATTTTACGCACAGTTAGTCCCAAATGATAAAGAAGTTTGTTCATCTACTAGAACCATGGTCGGCAAACCGAGGCTCGCGAGCCACATGCGGCTCTTTGGCCCCTTGAGGGTGGCTCTTCCACAACATACCACGTGACGTACAGTGCGATTGAAACTTCATGGCCCATGCGCAGAAGTCGGTATTTTGTGGAGGAGCCAGTATTTTGTGGAAGAGCCACACTCAAGGGGCCAAAGAGCCACATGTGGCTCGCGAGCCGCAGTTTGCCGACCACTGGACTAGATGATGGGTTGTGCCCTCGATGTCTTGGGACATCTGTTGGACTTCACAGCCTTGGGTTTTGGGGGGACTGGGCTCCACTGAGTGTCTGGGGCCAGCTCCAACCTCTGCCCGCCCACTGGGGTAATGTGTCATCCATTGTTCTGCATTTCTAAAACGAAAGCACACCAACTGATTTTATTTGTAAATGTGTCACACATTTTCTTATTGGTGACTCAACACATGTGTCATCACATGACACGCAACATGGGAGTTCCAGCCCCTGTTGGAAAAGTAGACTCTTTCTTCACATTTTTTCCTTGACTGGTTGGGCAATGATGAATCAAGGCCTTATCTGTTACTTATTAACGAGTCTTCATATGAAAGGCTATTTCTTGGATACATCTGAGACGAGAGGGTCAGAAATGGACAGTGTGCAGTTTTCTCGGTGCCTCTCTCCTCTCCTTCCCCCTCCACTGTAGGGAGTTTAACTTTAAACCCGATTCCTTTGGAATCTTTCCCCCTCGAGGAGTGTGGGGCAGGGAAGTTCTTTTTAACGCGCGTTACGTTTAGAACAGTGGACCTGCGGGAACTTCCGCGTGTTTCGCTCTTTTCTGCGCCATTGGGATTGTTGAGGGGAAAAAGCACCTCGTGTCAGTGACAGTGTTTCATTGTAAACATTTCAAAATGAGTGCTTCCGCGGATCTTCATTGTTTGATTTTCCGTGTTCAGTCCATCGTTTGCCTTTGGTTTTCACTGCGGGCCTTGCCAGGCTCATTTCCCTTAGACACGGGGCCTGATGGCATTTCTCTCCGATGATGTCACAAAAAGGCAGGTGCTGGAGCAGGTGGGCTCTGAGGCCCCGCCCCGCACTGTTCTTCTGGGATCCTAGCGTTTCTGGGTGTCTTGCCTTCATTTATGAATTTCAGTGGCTTAGGCCCTTAGAAATAAACTCCCGGTCATTCTGCCTCTGTGTGAGGGGGATTAAATGACCTTTTGGTCACCTGGGCCGTCCGAGACGTCTGGGTACGGCGGGTCCGCTCCAGGTGTGGCCTCACAGTGGCCGGTTTGATCCGGGCGCGGGGTCCGATGACCCACGGACCGCGTTGAAATCAGGTAACTCAGCAAGTAAGTATTATATGTCCCGTTTTCTTGCTGTCCCTTCTGCAGCGCCAGCCGGCCTTCGACACTTTCGACGGGTCCCTGTTTGCCATTTTCCCCTCCCTGAATGAAAAGCAAGCGCTCCAGGAAGTGCCCACCGGCTTGGATTCCATCTCTCACGGTAACCTGCTGCCCAGACCGGCCGTCGTGTGCGACGGCCCAGAGTAACGCGGGGAAGGGAGAGGACAGCGGATGAGCCATGAGTGTCCGAGTCTTGAGTCTCTGGCGTGAAGTCGGATGGAGGCTCTGGACCTGGGGCAGGGCCGTTTTCCCTTTTGCTGAGTGTGAGGATTCTGGTGTCTTCCCTGCCAGACGCACCCCGGGGAGAGCAAATGTCCTGCCCTTGGCACACTGCAGGGGGCTCCCCGGGTTTCCACCAGGGGGGTGTCACCCCCGCGGCTTCCCGGGGCCACTCCAAAGCAGACCAGGCCGCAGTCAAATGCAGCTCAGCTTTCCTTCTGGGTTCACAGCTAGACCCTCCCCTGGGGTTTGGGGCCACAGGTGGCTCTTGCTGGTCATCCCCATCTGCACTGACTTCTGTGCTCCTTCGTGTCATTGATTCTCCCTGGAGGACTGACCGGCATGCCGGCCGGTGCCTCTGCCGTGACTGGGATAGTTATTAGTTGGAGACATTCCAGACGTGACGTTGTCACATGAAGTAGGTGCTAGAAAATACAGCCCAGAAAATTAATTAAAGCAGGTGTGCTTGCGTCAGCATGTCGTCACGTGACGGTCATTTATCATTCCTGGAATTGCCGAGGGAACCCAGAGAAGACTGTTTCTTAATAAAAGTGCAAAGTGTGCCAATGTCACGGGGCGCAGGGCCTCTGCCTGTGGCTGGGTTTTAATGGAATCGACTTCCAGATTATGTATTTACAAGCCCTTGAGCCTTTGGCCTCAAGATCATGCACTTTTCTATGATGGTCTAAAAATAGTCAGATAGACATTTCATCTAGACATAAGCTGCTGTATGAAGTATTGGGTCATAAGATAAAACTTGAGTGGTTTTATTTTAATAAGTGAAGTTATGGGATGTATATTTTTTAATGTCACTCGAAAAAAAAGTTTGGGGGTCCTATGTATCCTCTTTTAAGGAAATGATGTCAAGGTTTGAGATCCAAATGGTTCTTTTCTAAAAGCTACGATTCCTCCCCTAAATTCTCCTCCGCGGCCGCCAGCTTGAAATCCTAACGTCCGCCCTGGTTTCTCCCTAGACTCGGCCAGCTGTGAGCTGCCCCTGTTGACGCCCTGCAGCAAGGCTGTGATGAGTCAGGCCTTGAAAGCTACCTTCAGTGGCTTCACGAAGGAGCAGCGCCGGCTGGGCATCCCCAAGAGTAAGTGCCTCTGTCGAGCTGCCGTCGGGGTCTGCGCCGTGCGGGCGGGCGGGCGGGCGAGCTGGGCTGCCATGGCGCGAGACGGGTTGTATTTTAAGCTCGTGTGAGAGGCGGCTCCCAAAGCCTGGCAGAGACATGGGGAAGCCGCGCTGGTTTTTACTTCAACCCCGTCAGTGGGACACCGTTGTCCACGTCTTAGAGTTCACCCCGGGGGTCTCGCTCACGTCGCTGGTCTCGGGTGCCCGCGTGGACGTGGTGGGAAAAGCAGGAGCGATTTCTCTGGTCTCACCGCCTCCCTCCACTCCCCCCTCTGAGTTCCGTCTTCCTCCCCGTTTTAGACCCCTGGCTGTGGACGGAGCAGCAGGTGTGCCAGTGGCTGCTCTGGGCCACCAACGAGTTCAGCCTGGTGAACGTGAACCTGCAGAGGTTCGGCATGAACGGCCAGGTGTTGTGCAACCTGGGCAAGGAGCGTTTCCTGGAGCTGGCGCCGGACTTCGTGGGCGACATTCTCTGGGAGCATCTGGAGCAGATGATCAAAGGTACCGGCGTGGGAGGGGAGAGCGTGCAGCGAGGGTCAGCGTTTCTCATGGGGTCGGTGGCCTGAAAATGCCACTGGAGTGAGTCACACGTGCAGTGACTACAGATCTGAATCCACGTAAGTGTGTGTGTGTGGCACCGAGCAGAGCCCCAAGGCCATAGCCTTAGTCACTGACCTGTTGGCGGGCGCTGGCGGCATTGGTGAGGGAGGACGTGTTGTCGCAGACTTAGAGGCCACAGACATTCCCCCTGTGGGGTGGCTCCCCTTACAGAACCGAAGCAAGTAGCTCAGTCCCCACGACCGGGACCTTTACTCAGACAAGCCCCGTGGATTTTACCGGGAATTCCCCCAAGTCCCAATGGATTCCAACAAAGAATTTTTTTTGGTTTTATTATTTTTAAACAAACGTGGAAGGGATGACCTATATCTCCATGCTGATCTGTTCTACAAAAACTGGCCACTCAGCCAAGAACTGTCATCCAATAGAGAGAAAGTCTTGATTCAGACCTTGCGACCAGTGTTAAAAGTACATTGAGTTAAAAAAGAAAGACATCGTAGCAAGGCCCCCTTCAGTGAAAACTTGAAGAAAACCAGCCCCTTTGTAGAGTTCGGGAAACTGGTCCTGGTTTAAATGAACGCCGTCAGAGACGAGACGCGGCACCCCACGGAGACAGTGGGAGTCCGCCGCCAGCCCTTGTTGGTGTGGCCCCTGAGGCCAGGGAGCCTGACCCGACATCCCCCTGACCTTGGGCAAGACTGGCCTGGCAAGGTTCTGGGGAGGGTCTGTTGGTGGGCAAGTTGGGCCTGTTTCGCCACTACTGGGTGTGAGGCTGTGGGTCTGGGTTTACGGGTGTGTGGGTGTGTGTGTGGTTACGTGTGTTTGCAGGGAGCAGGCATACAGAACCGCAAACCTTTTCCCTTTCAAAGTTCACGGGCACGTGTGTCCCCGCGTGGCCCTCTCTGTGTAGCTGTTCACTGCACCCTGGGGAGCTTCCAGGGTCTGAGCCAACGGCCACAGCCTCCCGGAGGCAGGGACGGAGCCTGCCCGACTCGGCTGCTCCATCCCCAGCCTCGGGTGCCGGGGGCACCTCACCGATATCGCCCTGCTCATTGACACACCATCCAGGTCTTTCAAATTGTGCGGTGGGAAATTTAACTTTGCCCAGATGGCATTCATGTCGGGACACTCACTCTACTTACTAAAAAGTGTGTCGCCGCCTCGAGTTTGTAAAAGGTGTCATGGCTTGGGACACCGTCAGGTTAAATGTGAGCCACTAAATGCGTTGACTTATCCTGAAATGACCCGAGAGCGGTAATTTAGGAAGTCGCTTTTTTTTCTTGTGTTGTTTTGTGTGTGTTTTTTGTTTTTAATCTTCACCTGAGGATATTTTTTCCATTGATTTTTTTTAAAGAAAGTGGAAGGGAGGGAGGGAATGGGAGAGAGAGAGAGAGAGAGAGAAACATTGATGTGTGAGAGACACATTGATTGGTTGCCTCCCAAGTGTGCCCCGACCGGGGCTGAGGATTGAATCTACCACCCACGCATGTGCCCTTGAGCAGGAATTGAACCCACAACCCTTCTGTGCCCTGGCTGGTGCTCTAATCACTGAACAGCAGCGGCCAGGCTGCTTGTGTCGTTTTAACCTCCATTTGCAATCTTATCTCTCCTGTGTCTGTTCTTCCAGAGAACCAAGAAAAGGCAGAAGATCAGTATGAAGAAAATTCTCACCTCAACTCAGTTCCCCATTGGATCAACAGCAATTCATTAGGTCAGTCTGGATTCTGCCCTTCAGGTCCTGAAGTCCTCCTGTTAGTTCATGGACGGTCCGAACTGTCTAGACCTGCGAACTATCTAGACCTGCGCTGGTCCATATGGTGGCCACATGGCTCTCGAGCTGCTGGGTGCTCGCAATGGGGCTGGCCCACACGGAGATGTGTGATAGGAGTGTAGTGCCCACCAGATCTGTGAGCCTCAGTAAGAAACAAAGAATGTAAAATATCTCCTCCTACTTATAAAGATATCGATTACCCATTGATATCCTTAGGCTCGAGTATAATTTTTAAAGTTCTCATGTTTCCTTTGTTTTTTTTGTGTTTTGTTTTTTCCTTTTTTAACGTGGCTACCAGAAAATGTATCATTGCCTGGTGGCCCCCTGGTCCAGGCCACGCACAGAGCGGGGGGCAGAATGCAGGGAGCGGGTTGCGGGGGTCCCATCTAGTACAAGAGAGGAGAGGTGGCTGGGCCGGCGCAGGGAGTGTGTGGGAAGCGATACCAAATTTGCTTAGAACTTGGGAGCTGAAAGAGGAGTCGGGGAATTCCGGTTCTCCCTCTGGTCGCTGACACAGTGAGTGTAGGTTACAGCCGGGGACAGACAGGGCTGGAGACGCCCCTTAGGAGTCACATAACGGGGGCCTGTCACTTAGTCTGAGCCTTAGTGTCCTTGGAAGTTGAAAGCCAGTGACCCTTGTCGTCCTGCGGGTCACGGAAAGCACTTGTTGGACGAGAGCCACCGAAACATTAACGCCGAGGCTGGCGCCCAGGGCCCAGAGGCAGCGGGCGTTTTGGAAAAGGGCCAGTAAGCCTGCCCATCCAAGCCCATGTCCACAGAGGGCTTGCAGAGGCCGGGCCTGCAGAACTGCTCGTGTGCGGTTGGCTGGAAGGGTGGAGGGTCTCTGACGATCACTGACTGTCTGTCGCCTAATAGCTCCGCCGTCGATGGTTCTGTTGCAGGCTTTGGCATGGAGCAGGCGCCGTACGGAATGCAGGCGCAGAGCTACCCCAAAGGCAGTCTCCTGGACAGCATGTGCCCGCCCGGCGCCCTCAGTTCCGAGCAGGAGTTCCCGATGTTCCCCAAGGCCCAGCTCAGCACGGTCGGCGTCGGCTACTGCTCTGTCGGGCAGGATTTCGCCGGCAGCACCTTGAACCTGATCGCCAGCGGTTCCGGTAAGGAGCTTCCACGCGTCCCTTGGAGCAGGCTGTGGCTGGACTGCGGGAGCCGGGGTCAGACGGCCACCCGAGCTGCTGCACCCGTGTCCTGGGCTCCTTAGGCCCTTCTCGCAGACCGTTCCCCCAGCAGGCACCCTCCTGGCCTGTTTCGGGCTGTGGTCTGGGTCCGGAGGGTGTGGCACCAACAACACACAGTCCTGCTGTTGGGAGTAGATTCCTCCACCCAGTGGGATATTTTGGGAGACAGTGTAGGAACGGAACAGATTTCTTTTTACGGAGATGTGTACACACCGTGCACAGATCTCAGGCTATCCAACTGGCTGAATTTTCACATGTGCACACCTGTGTAACAGCCACCCAGGGGAGATAGGTTTCCAGCATCCCAGGAGGCCCTCATACCCTTTCCCAATCGTCAGTAGCATCCCCACCCCAAGAGGAAACCATTGATTGTCCTTTTGTCATCATAGTTTTTCCTGTTCTTGACCTTGGTATAAATAGAATCACACTTTTTGCTTTTTTGTTTTTGTGTTTGTGTGTATGTGTGTTTGTCTTTTACTCATCATTGTGCCTGAGATCCATCTATGTTGTTGGATGTAGCCATCCTTTGTCCTTTTTCACCGCTGTATAGTACTCCACCCTGTGCGGCTACAGGTGGTCTATTGACTCTGTTGTTGAAGGAGGTGCAGTTGTGTGGTACACTTACCAGGAACCAGCCCTCCGTTTAAGAGCCTCCTGCCGCAGGGGACACGTTGAAGGGGGGGCGGTTGGCAGCAACGCCGCCAATGAGTCCAAGACAACCTGCAGTTATGTATTAGCTGTGGGGCCGGGCATGTCCCTGTCCGGAGGAGTCAGTGTGTGCCTGCTTCTGTCTCCAGGGAAGCCCGGGGACCGGGACTCCCCCGATCAGGGCGGGGACAGCTTCGAGGGCTCGGACTCCCTGCTGCAGTCCTGGAGCAGCCAGTCGTCGCTGCTGGAGCAGCGGGTGCCCTCCTTCGAGAGCTGCGAGGACGACGGCAGCCAGGCCCTGGGCCTCAGCAAGCCCACCATGTCCTTCAAGGACTACATCCAGGAGAGGAGCGACCCGGCCGAGCAGGGCAAACCGGTCATTCCTGCGGCCGTACTGGCCGGCTTCACAGGTGAGTGTGCGGCTCCGGGTGTCCGTCCCCTCCCTGTGCCCGCCCGGCTCAGCCGTGTTTGTTTATCAAGGGTGGTTCTGGTCTGAGCACATTGGATCTGCACCCCGCATTTGACCCGGGAGCGGGGGGAGGGGTAACCCTGCATCCAGACACCTGGTCGCTGAGCCACATCTTAGCTGTATCTCTGAGTTTTACAACGGCCAGCTGCTCGGTGGTGTGGATGGAAGGGCACACAGCTTCCCAGGGAGGAGGAGGAGGAGGAGGAGGAGGGCCAAGGCACTGGGCTGTGGAGCCTTCAGCTCTGACTCACCCACTCCAGGAATTTCAAAGAATGTAAACTGGTTCAGGAGGGGCAGCCAGCCAGCCTCAAATAACACAGGCCTGTTTACCTTTTCTTGCGCCTAAAACCCCTCTTATTTTTAAAGTTTGGGCAAGAGCTATTCTAGGCAAGGGACAAATATTAAAGCTGTTTTTGGAACTAGATTATTTCCAGCATTTTAGCAAAAATACCAGGATATTTTAAAAATTTATTTAATTGCTTCATGTGTCCTTAAATGAGCTTTCCCCCCCTGTACTTTGACTATATATAGAGCCCCTGGGGATTTAAATAGTACCTACTACGAACCCTGATGGGTTAAAATAAGGCTGTGTAGGCATCCGCAGCCACCTGAAACATCAGCCACGGACACGTGTGGCAGGGCCCACGGGGGCGGGAGAGGCTGTGGTGTTCATCCCTGGGGGTCGGGGCCTGATGAAATAGCACCCGGGGGTCAGGCCTGGTGTGGGTGTTTTCCATTCTAGTATTGCTTACCTGCTCCGTGGGGTTCCGCAAGGCGTGTTGTCGGGCGTCATCAGGCCGGCCCAGCGTGGGCGGGTATTAACCCATTTTACAGACGGGGAAATGCGCTCGGTGACACAGCTCCCTGGGCACACAGGCAGCCAGTTCCGTGGGTTCCAGCAGCCACGCCTTGCTGCCGATGGCCTCTGCGTCTTGGGGAGCAGCTCTGGGGGGGGGGGCGTGTGACCGGGCAGGGCCCCCCGCCTCTGAGCACGTCTTGGTCCTCGTCTGTAGACGGTGCGGCCGAGCCGCTTCTCCACGAGGCAGTGGTTGTAAATTCTGGCCGAGAAAGGGCCCTGTGCAGAGCGTAGGCGGCTGCACCCGGGAGGCCGGTGAGGCCGTGGAGGCCACTTCCCAGTGCTCGAGTGGCTCTTGGAGGAAACTGAGTCTTGGTTGAAGCAATTTGGGCCACCCGTCACGTGGCCAGAAGCCAGGGACAGGATTCCACAAACACCACGTGGTCCTCTGGTTATCTGCCCCCGTCGCCCGCCCGGCCCAGCCCAGCTTAGAAACAAGCACTGAAGGTGGTGACTCCAGGAGGAACAGGGTTTGGAATTTTGATGCCAAGAGTCCGTGGCCTTGAATTTTTTCCCCAAAAGACCAAACCCAGGCACCCAGGGCCGTGAGCGCTTTTCCTGGCGTAGGGATTCTACTTGGGGTCCAGCCTCATCCCACTGGCATTCGGGACTGTCCCGGCCACCTGGAGCGGCCCCACCACGTCGGCACCCAGGGTCCGGCTCGTGTTCCGCAGCCTGTCTGTTTCATTGGGACGGCTGGAGCCTTGCTGTGTTTTAAATCTGTAAAAACCCATAGCTGGCCTGGCTCGGGTGTGGCTCATGGGTTGAACATCGACCCTTGAACCAAGACGTCCCCGGTTTGATTCCCGGTCAGGGCACATGCCCGGGTTTTGGCCTCGATCCCAGTAGGGGGTGTGTAGGAGGCAGCCGGTCCATGTTTCTCTCTCATCAGTGTTTCTGCCTCTTTCCCTCTAAAAATCAATACAAACCTGTGACTGCCCTCTCCCCAGGAAGCGGACCGATCCAGCTGTGGCAGTTTCTCCTGGAATTGCTCTCCGATAAATCCTGCCAGTCGTTCATCAGCTGGACCGGCGACGGATGGGAGTTCAAGCTCGCTGACCCCGATGAGGTATGGCCCGAGCCCGGGGGATCGGTCTTGGGCTCCCAACCCTGCTCTCACCCCTTTGGGTTCACAAACTCAGCTCCCTGGACACAAGGACGGGTCCGGGCACGCAGGCGAGCTCTCCTGGTGGGCCCGATACGGGAGTGCGTCCAGCTCCGCTGACCCTCTTGCTCTGTCGTCGAATACAGAGGCGCAAGCAGTAAACTGGGGCTGTCTCCTGGCCGTGTGAAAATGCCTTGGGAAAGCTGCTTGTTCCTGTTGGGGGGAGGGAGCCTCGTACCCCCACATGTGCACACTGGCTGGGCTCTGTGCCCCTCAGCTGAGCTGGGCAGAGCCGCCCCAGCCGTGTCAGGAGGAGAGAGCCGAGGGCAGGCCCAGCCCCTGCCCATCAGGGGGCAGCATTAGGGAAGCCCTGGGTCTGACTGGTAGCCCTGTCACCTCCCCACCCCTGGGAAGCAGAAGCGTTGAGGATCGCTGATGTCACCCAGCTCAGAACCCCACTCAGCATCTGGTGGCAGGAATAAGAACCAGGGGGACAGAGGGGGGAACACAGCTTGTCTGTTGCCTCAGGACCCCCAACTCGGAACCCTTGGTTTCTGGGAGGTTGTGCTGAGTGAGAGGCTGCAGGAGCCCTGTGCCAGGCGGCACTGTGGGTGGGGGTGCCACACTCCGCTCTGCCCCTCCCCTCGTCCTCGGGGAGCCAGCTGAGGGGCACAGCCCTGGTTCGCATCCTAAGGCAGATGGGACCTTAGGGGTCCTTTAGCGGCCAAGTTCCCCCAGTGAGCACGCGGCAGCGTCATATCGTCATCGGGGCAATTGCCGATGGAATGGAATTGAGCTCTTCTCCGCCCGTGTCTCCCCCGCAGGTGGCCCGCCGCTGGGGCAAGAGGAAAAACAAGCCCAAGATGAACTACGAGAAGCTGAGCCGGGGCTTGCGCTACTACTACGACAAGAACATCATCCACAAGACGTCGGGGAAGCGCTACGTGTACCGCTTCGTGTGCGACCTGCAGAACCTGCTGGGCTTCACGCCCGAGGAACTGCACGCCATCCTGGGCGTCCAGCCGGACACGGAGGACTGAGGCCCGGGTCCGCCAGCGGGGCCATCCTGACCGACTGCCCCGGGCCCTGCCAGGCCGCTCCCACACTCCAGGAACGTCGCCAAGAAGCAGTGGCCTCATTTCACCCGAAACTGCAGCTCTTCGCCCAGAGCAGCGCGGTGGGTCGCTTCCGGAGCCCGCGGACGGGAAAACGCTATTTAGGCTGCGGCCGCGTGGAATGGCCGAGGGGGCGGCTGCGTGAGGCTGTGGACATCTCCGAGGAGCGATCGTGTCGCGGGCGCGCACATTTTTTTATTTTATTTTCTTCGGCCGTTTTGCAACCACGAACACGAAAGCGGTCTCTTTGTTTCAGAGGGCGGGAGGGGCGAGGAAACGACCGTGCCATTTCAGACGTTGGTTTGTATATAGGATTGTAATCTTATAATTGTTGTCGAAATCCTCTAACAGTTCTATTTAACAGAAATTGTATATTGTAATTTAAAATAATTCTATGACTATGTGAAATAAGAATGCAACCCGTATTCCATTTTTCAAGAGCGCCTACGGCATTTTGCAAACCGTGAACCTGCCCCGGGCAGGCTAAGAGGATTTGTAAAATGTGTTTTATTTGCATTTACTGTGCCTACAGGCGAAAAGTCTAAGAGGGGTCATCCCTGTTTTTTTGTGTGTGTTTTTGCTTTGCCTGGGCTCTTAGCTGGCAAGGACTTTGTTCATTTTGGGAATTTTTATAAGAAACTTAACATTATTATCTGGGGGCGCCTCTGGCCTCTGGTTTCTCCTTTTGATTGTAATGTCAAACCTATAAAGCAGTATTTTTCTTGACGGACGGCATATGCTTCCCATTCCTACGCATGCCTGTAAGCCAGTTGATACACAAAACTTATTTCCTAGTTCATGTGTGTTTCTCCTGCAGCTAACCCTCCTGACCAGCCATTCCACCCACGCCCCACTCCCAAGCCCCACGTGACTCTGATGAAAATAAGAATACTATTTTTGGAAATATGCAACTCCTTTTCTGAGATCAGGAGGGATTTATGTAGCAGCTATTTTTACTGTAAAAGTATTTCACTGGAAAAAAAAAAGTAATTTGTAAGAAAGCTTTATTTTTTATCTCGGCTCCATGTAAACATGCTGTACGGAGCTGAGGGTGGGGGGAGGGGAACCTTCGTGAAACCTCGGACATGAATGGAGCGTGTGGGTCCCATCCTTGTTCACCGGCGAGTCTGGGGCTGTCCGTCTGGATACCACGCCGCTCCTTCCTGCTCGGCGGCCACGGCGACATCGTTTTGTTCTGTTCTTACATTTTGGATGCAGAATGCCCAGGGGCCCAGGGCCTGAGCGAGGCGGGAGGGGAAGCATGGGACTGGGTCACGTGGAGAAGACGTTTTGATGGCGATGGCGACTTTTCAGCCGCTTCTAAGGAGCACCTGGGCAGCGCGTCTTCCTGGCCTCCGTACGTGAGCCAGCCCGGTGGGTTGCAGAGCCGGACAGGTGTCCCTAGAGTGTGAGAGGACACCTGGGCCCGTCCCTGTGCTGAGACCGTGCGCTCGGCTGGAAGGACGCGCTGGGAAGGGCAGAGCCACCTCCAGACCAGCATGAGACGGGCCCCAGCATCTTCAAACACAGGATGTTTCTCAGGCGGGATCTGTTTATCGCTCGGACGTCTGTTTATAACATCGACAGACACGTGACTGGGGACATGTTGCTGCCAAAGCAAATGTTAGCCGTCGGCTCATTTTCTATGGAGTCGGACCACAGGAAATCAATATTGGACTGTTGTTGTTTCCATCGACCAAGTTGGCAGTTTCAGGCGGTCCCACCTAACAGTGGTGGGAACTGAAGTCCCTTAGAATCCTCTGGCATGGTGACGAACAGAACATAAGTATAAAGATTTTGTAATTTGGCCGTTTTCTTTCTCAAATAAAGTATTTTGTTTATATAAACTACTCCGCGTTAGAGTCGTCCCTCTTCGTCCCCACCCCAGCAGGGAGGGCGGAGGGAGGAGGCGGCGCTCAGCCCCTGCTCACTCAGCAGCGCCCCCCTCTCCCCCGCCACCCCACCCCCCACCCCCCGGGCCTTGAGTCACAGCTCCATTTAAGGGATTTTACACGCGGCCACCACCTACTAAATCCTGACCAAGCTGGACCCAGCTGGGAGCCCTCCCTGCAGGCATTCCCAAAGGAGTGTTCCTTAAAGTGAAAAGTTCATTTAAGAAACACCTAAAATAGGAAGATTCGGGCTCCATCTTTGCCAGGGGGTTGGCGGGACACAGAAGGGATTTGGGGATGTTCACATTTAAGAACAGTAGGCTTTGAGGTTCAAGGACTTTTGTAACTGAGGTGGGACTCCTGGGGACCCCTGGCGTTGCTGGGGTGCCTTCACCAGACAGGAGGGGGATGGTCCCGGGACACCTCCTCTCCCAAGTCCTCAGGGCTCCTCTCCACTCTCCAGAATGAGTGAGAACGTCACAAAACCTGGGCGGATTCCATCGGAGGCGGCGGGAGCCAGCTCCCGGGGGCACGCACTGTCTCTTCCCGGGTCTGCGTCAGCTGGTCGGTTGAACTTGGTCGGATGAGAATATTTGCACCGTGAAGTCAGCACACACAGCAGATGAGGGAGGGCGCCCCGGTCCAGGGAGCAGCGCGTTAAACATTGACCAGCACAACACTGGTCATCCATGTCCACCATATTAGAAGTTCACCCGCTTTAACATAAAATAACATTACCTATTAACATTGTTATGAAAAATAACCATTTTTCTGAGAATGGCGTTTTGCCTGCTTTCTGATCTCTCTGATGTCTGATTTCATGGAAGAGGTCTGGTTTCTGACACCATGGCCTTCGGTCTGTTGTGACACTTTGAAGAAAATCAGGCCTCAGGCCTCACGTAACTGGAAGAGGGAGGGCGAGTAGTAACTTTCAGATCACGGTGGGTATTGTTTTCTGTGACACCACAGCTGACAAACCACTTAAACGGCAGCTGGCAGTGAAACCATATCAATGAAGTCCCCTGTGGCTGTGACAAGTCCCGCGGGCCTGTCTGGACTTTGCGTGGCTTTTGACCCCTGCGCGATTTGGTAACATCGTGCCTCAGTCACATGGAAAATATTGCTTCACCATGTTGGCCCATGTCCGTACACAATATCAAGCAATCATATCCGTTACTGTTACCACCAGTTTCATCAGCAAAGCACTGGGAAGCGGTCAAGCTCAAAGTGGCCGCCAGAAATTTTGAAAAAATTCAGATTTTTGCTTGAAAGCTCAAATTTTATCATCAGCAACAAACACCAACTTTTCTTTGAAGTGACAGACCCATGTCATTTATTTTTTGAGGAAAAACTTGTCAAATACCCAAGTCTGAATAAACATAATTTGTCAAGTTGTTCTTTCAATAAATACGGTGTTTGTGAATAAAGTGGCTAAGTTAGCTTACAACTCAAACAAATATTTTTTTGGAAGATAGCATAAATATTTACTTTATATATTAAATTTAAAATATTAAAACATAAAAGCATCTTTTTTCTAATTTTCCCCCCATACAAGTTGACATACAATATTATACATAGTAGTTGCAAGTGTAGCCTAGTGGTTAGACACTGATATACCATACAAAGTGATCCCCCCAATAAGTCTTGTAACTATCTATACTAATAAAAGGGTAATATGCTAATTAGACCAGGTCAACCGGACATCTTCCGGTCATCCGGTCCTCCTTCCAGACAAAGCCATGGTGGTGGGGGCCAAGGCAGAAGCAGTTAGGGGCGATCAAGCCAGCAGGGGAGGGCGATTGGGGCAATCAGGCCGTCAGGGGAGGGCAGTTAGAGGTGATCAGGCAGGCAGGCAGAGTGGTTAGTGATGATCAGGCAGGCAGGCAGGTGAGCGATTAGAAGCCAGCGGTCCCAGATTGAGAGGGATGTCCTGGATTGGAGAGAGTGCAGGCCGGGCTGAGGGACCCCCACCCCCCCGTGCATGAATTTTGTGCACCAGGCCTCTAGTTTATAATTATAGTATTATTGACTATATTCTCTAGTAGCATAAGGATATGTACACTTTTCATTTTATTACCAGGAAATTTAGAAGATGCGTATTCACTTATTCTTAACTTTAATTTGTACAGCTCCGTGTAAGACATTGTCAAGGAGACTGCAAGTTCCCTGCAAGTTCAAGGAGGTGAGGCTTGCAGTGATGCCAGCACAGGTGAGTGCCAAGGTCCGGGCGGTTTTTCCACTATCAGTGCAAATGTCAACCCAGCAAGAGAGCCAAACGTGGTCCTATTGTTACAAAAACTGCTCTGAGCCTGGGGACCCCCCCCCCACCCTGCGGAAGGGCTGTCAGAGGTCCCATTGTCTGGAGACCTCGCTTGGAGGAAGGTTCCAGAAGCAGAGAGGGTGGGAGGACCATTTTCCTCGCTCACCCAGCGTCTATGCTTCCAGTCTTTTCACAGCCAGTCATGAAGCATTTTTTAAAATTTGCAGCCAAAAGCATCGTCCAGTTCTGCGGGATGAACTTCATTCCTGTGGGGGAACTGGGTTCTCTCAGGGTCCTCTACACCCTTCACTCTGCCCTTTTTTATCTTCACTCCAACCCTAAATGTTTTAAACTTGGAATAAGATGTATCTTTTACCACAATTCTTTAAATTCATTTTTCTTAATATACTCAAAACTAAGGATGCGGTGAGGGGCCCGTGGCCTGTCCCCCAGTTTTCCCACGTGGTGCGGAAGAAGCAGAATTAAATTGTCTTTAGCTCTCTTCCCCCGCTCCCCCCGCCATGTCCTGGTCCTCCCTCATATAGGCCTGAGGCCACCTGTGAACGGCCCAGGGTGGACCTCACAACAGGCCTGACGGGGCTGCTGGTTGGGTGTCTGAGGTGCAGGCAGTGGGCGGAGGCGGTGGAGGTGGAGGTGGAGGGGGTGCAGGGTGAGGGAGCAGCCTCTTCCACCTGCTTGGGGAACATCAGGCAGGGGGCAGGGGGCTTTTCTGTGCTTCGGAGCCAGACTCTGGGTTATCACTGTCGTGCGCTGGTGTGTGGCCTCAGGCAGGTGACTCGAACTCTGTGCCTCAGTTTCCCCTTCCTAAAGTGGGGTCGCTGGAGAGCGGTGGGTGATGAACCCTTGGTGTCAGATTGGGAAGTCGGTGGCCTGAGGGCTCCATTGAAGGCAGGAGCCACGCAGTCCGGCAGGGGGGCTGCCGAGAAAATAGGGGCCGTGGGGTCGTGGCGCCTTTTCCATGAGAAGAAACGGGGCTCCACCGCGACTCCACCCCAGGCCTCTGTTCCCCGAGGTTCTCTGGCCGAGATAACCACGTGTGTTGGCTCCTGCATCTGCTCCCCGGGCTGCCCCACGCTGCCGGCTCCTCTGGCCCAGCCCGGGGTTTGCATTGTAAATGACCCACACACCTCCCACCCAAAGAACACGCAGTCCTCGCAGCTGGCGCCAGCTCCTGTTCTCTGAGCAGATGCAGAATCCCGTCATCTGGGCCAGATGCTAATCTGTCTTTTCTGTAGGAGCCAAGCAGAAGGGCGTGCCTGGCCGGGGGGAACCCCTGTGTGGAACTTCTGTAAGTCCTGGCGGGGCCGCGTCCGCGCGTGTGACGCTGCTTGGCACCTCGCGGCGGGGAAAGACCATTTTTGGTCAGAGCTGGTGTGATGACACCGTGACTGGGACTGACGCGGCCTCTGTCCACGTGCTCTGAGTAACGGCCCCGCCTCGACTCCCAAAGTCATGTTCAGATGGCAGAGCAGCCCGGGATTGCCACATCGGCCCCCGCCAGCCGTGGCCGTGTCTGCGGCTACACGCTCTGATGTATGTAAGCAGGGCTCAGCACGCACATGTGTGTTTGCATGGGATGGGGCCAGAAATGCAGCTCCCTGGCCCCCGTGGCTGCTCTGACTGGGGAATAGAACACCGCAGTGAGGAGGCGACAAGCAAAGAAAATGGAATGTCAGCTGTGGTCCATCTCCATGTTTGGGGGCCACCTCCACCGAATCACATTCATCAAAATGCAGAGACGTCATTACTAACAGTGAAATGTGGTACCATTTGCAAGGCTCCCTGGCGTCGGTCATCCCCCTGGGACCCTGGGAGGTTGGTTTTATTGTGCCCATGTTATAGATGGGGCCTCCGTCAATAAGGTGACATACTGAGTTACTGGGCTTTAAGGCGGCAACGTATGAATTCTGGAAGAACACGGTTCATGTCCCAACACGAAATAACTCAAAATCAGCAAAAGCGGGCCCTGGGGACACCCGTCACCGAGTGCGTGTGGCTCACCCAAAAAGGTACCGGGCAAACTCAAGAGCAACTCCTAACATGTTTAAAGAGAAGTAGGATGATCATGCTGAGAGAGGAGATAAACAGAAACATAAAAATGTGCAACTCCAACCACATAAATAAAATGAACAGAACAAAGGCCACAAAGAGAAAACCATAATGAATATGGTCAGTATGAATTCAAATATCTCAATACCACTTTAAATGTCAATGGCCTAGACACCTTACTTGAAAGACAGAGACTGTCTGAGTGGATTGAAAAACAAGACCCAGCTAGAGTGTTGCCTTTAAGAAACCACTTCAGCTATAAGGCACAGTGAGGTAAGAGTAGAGGGGTGGACACGAGCCACCATGTGACACTATTTTTAAAAAGCTGGAGTCGCTGTGTTAACATCAGACATCGCAGAGTAGAGAGCAAGAAAAGTGACCAGGGGCTTGCTGGAGCGCGAGGGACTTTTAGGGCAGGGGAGCTATTCCCTGGGACTGCAGGGGTGCGTAGAGGCATCACGCATTTGTCAAAAACCTCAGCATGTTCAACACAAAGTAGGAACCGGAGGTAAAGGGACTGTAGTTGACAACGATGTACACTATCGGGTCATCTGCTGACCCTGCGGCCGGACCCCAGCCAAGCCAGGTGTCCACAGCACTGGCTTCTTCATGTGGGATGTCAGGGGCACAGGTGAGCTCTGTACTTTCCACTGAAGATGTATTTTTCTTTCCTTCATTATTTTTTTATTATTTTTTGTTAATCCTGACCCTATTTTTTGTTAATCCTGACCCGAGGATATTTTTTCTATTGATTTTTAGGGAGAGTGGAAGAGAGAGAAGACAGAGAGAAACATCGATGGGTTGCCTCCTGCATGCACCTGCACCAGGACCAGGGCCAGGGTCAGGGAAGAGCCTGCAACCAAGGCATGTGCCCTTGACCGGAATCGAACAGGAACCCTTCAGTCCACAGGCCGACACTCTATCCACTGAGCCAAACTGGCTAGGGCGAGACTTATTTTTCTTTCATCTTCACATTGCTCTAAGAAATAAAGTCTAATTAAAAAGAAAAAGAAAACAACTCTCACTTCAGACCACAGCTACCTCCCCCGTCACCACCAAGCCCCTGTTCTCTCCTCTCAGGGGGACGCCTGCCCTCCTGGGGACCCCAGACTGGCCTCGCTGACTGCTGGCTCCTTTTCCTCTCGGGTAAAAAGACTGGGACATCCTGTCACACAGGCCCCAGGGGACAGACTAAAGGCTGGACAGAGGTGCTGGGGAATGACATGAGTTTCATGACACGAAAGATGCCAAATTGAGCCAAAGGAAGGACACGCCCCTCCCCAAGGCCACGTGTAAAGATGACTCCATGGACTGAGACCCTTCCCGGGGCCACCTGGGAGGTGTGGGCTGGTGACAGCAGGGGCACCCTGCGAAGGACCCAGGTCAGGGGTCACCCGGGAGCAGAGTCACCCCCTTTAGGGAACCTGCTGGCCCCAGCCTCCATGGGTTCCTCCTGAGATGCTAAGGCTGGAATCCAGGCCCCTTAGTTAAAACCTGTGGGGACCCCTTGAGTCCTGGGCCCCTGCCTGCCTGCAGTGATCACACACAAGGAGGGGGAGCCTCGGAGGAGGGACAGCCGGGGGCCTTCGTGGGCAGCACTGGGCGACCCGCAGCAGAAGGAAACATTAGATCAGGGGCCTGGGCCTCACCCGGGGAGCAGCCCACGTCTGCCCTGACTGGCTTGTGCACAGAAAGGGGCGCGGCCGGCCCTGCTTTGACCCCTCAGGCTGCTGGGGAGCCAGGTGGGCCTGCGGGCTGTAGAAGGCCCATGAAATCATTGGGTCTGGCCCTGCCAAGGCATCAGGGGCGAGTTAATTAAATGTTTGACCGAATAAAGCAGGCACATTTTTAAGTTGATAATTTGGTATGGCCCCCGAATGATGTTATAAATATCCAAATGGCCCTTGGCAGGAGACAGGTTCCCCACCCCTGGCCAGGAGTGGCGGGTCTCCAGGCCGAGATCAGCGCTCTCCTCCTGCCCCTGGGCTTGTAGTGGTGAAACCCCGTCCTATTTCAGAGCCAAGTTCGGGACTGTTTTCTAGACCTACCAGCTTCCCCTCCCCCAGCCCAACTGATCACCTAGTTGCTAAGCACCTGGTTACCTTAGAGACAGAACACTCCGATGGGCCCCTGGCAGTCAGTGGCACAGCCCGGCCAGCCATGGAGGGCCTGCCGCCGTCCAGGTGATCCTGGAGCGCCTGTGGGGGCGCTGCTGGTGGTTTCTGGGAGCCTGGGAAACGTCCTAAGACTCCCTGCGTTCCCCTGGGGGATCCCGGTGGGCGCCCTGGTGGTGGTGTCTGCGATACTAAAGAGATGACACACTCCAGGAAGTGCGAAGGGCCGGGTGAAAGGTGTTCTGCCCGCCGTGAAGTCTGTGCCAAATGTGAGACTGTTGGGCCAATGGCAGAAGCCGAGGGCGCCCTCAGATCACCTGGGGCAGAGGCCAGGCCTCTCCTGTTACAGACCTTGTACTTGTGGGCACTGAACACACACCTGAGCAGGTTGCCACCGGGACGCGGATGACCTCCTGAAAACGGCGAAAGAGCCAACCTCCTCCACGTCCCCACGTGA
This sequence comes from Myotis lucifugus, assembly GCF_000147115.1. Classification (NCBI taxonomy): domain Eukaryota; kingdom Metazoa; phylum Chordata; class Mammalia; order Chiroptera; family Vespertilionidae; genus Myotis; species Myotis lucifugus. The sequence continues at coordinate 410,197 of NW_005871420.1, read as the reverse complement.
CTGATGGACAGCCCGTCTCAGACGCATCGGGGATTGACGGGGAACAACCTCGGAAGAACCCAATGGTGATTTGACCCAAAGCACTCATTATCCAGAGAGTCCAGAGCTGCCAAGGAGAAGTGACGGGATGGAAGCAGAAAACCCAGGAGCAGGAGGAGGAGAAACGAAGGCGGGGGCCATCAAAGGCACAAAGGGTCACGTGGGTGATGGGGACTTGGAATTCCCACCAAAGAGGGGAGCAGGGGGTGGGGATCCACTCTCCATGGGTCGGAAGTTGCTCTCCAGGGCGTCCCTCATGATGCTGGCGTCACTGTGGGCTGTCAAAGTGCCCACGAGGAAAATCGGGAAACAGCCAGACGGTGTGGGAGCAAAAGCAAATGAAGGAAGGAGTCTGCGAACCGAGGAAGCATCTTGGCCGCGTGGAAAGTCACACCTGAGCCATGAGATTCCAGGGCTGCAGCTGGAGCTCCCACGTCTGCCCGATGCACACGGAGATCCTGGGACTCAACTTCAGATACAACTGTTTGAGGCAGAAATGGCAGCTTCGAGATGGAGGAGAAACTTCAACCTCTGGAGAAGCAGGAACTCCATGAGTGGGGTTCTGGATGTGCACAGGGAGATGCCCGAGACAGGAAGGAGCAGCTGGGAAGAAGCCCTTCTACGATGACAATGAGCCGAGGCCAGCAGAGAGGAGCTGAGGGCAGCCCAGGTCACAGAGAGGAAGTTCCAGGACCTGAGGAGAGAAAATGATCCACAGGCAAAGGCTGGCCGAGGTCAAGTCCAAGTCCCAGCCGTCCCCAGGTGGCCCTGCTGCTCCGGCTGCTCCCCCTGCCGCCCACAGAGGCCCTGCAGGGCCAGGCTCCCCTGGGTCATGGGTCCCCCAGGAAGGAGGAGGGTCCTGCGGGGAGAGCTCAGGAATCCGGGGTCACCTGCAGGTGTGACTCAGCGTCCCCGGCAGCTGGGTCCTGAGCACCCACCACCAGGCACAGCCCGGCCTGTGTTTCTGCTCCAGTGACTCTGACGGACCTCTCTCCGGTTTGGCTCTCACTACATTCCTGCCACAACCACCCTCAGCAGACACAGCATTGCAGCTCCACAGTGGTGCATGCAGATATAGACCCGTTAATATAATGCTCCTGGACACAAAATCCCCAGGAGACACTTTAGAATTACAGACTAGACGTGTTGTATTTTTATTTAAATGACCACCATGACCTAAACCGTCCTCTGAGTTTGACAAGGACATTTAAACAATGGCCATGATTGTTTGCTGTGGCTATTATTACACATCTATAGAAGTAACTTAATATGTACCTAAAAAATGTTTGGTTGGTTTTAAAAACAATGAAAACAAAACACTTAAACAGGACAACACTCCATTCAAACTACGTAATATTTGCGTTGCTTTAGTCCTAAATTCATAGTTTAGTCCTAAAAATCATAGGGTAGGTTAGCCCTAAATTTATAGGTTAGAAATCTTTAGATTTCTTTCCTGCTTTATAGTTTTATCTTATTGTTTTTTATCTGAGATACTGCTTATTGCTTAGCATTTCTAAATTTTATGCCGTCAAATAAAAAAGCTTTCTCTTGATGGCAAATTCACACACATATACACACACATACACTCACTCTCATTCTCTCTTTCACACACACACACACACACACACACACGGTCCTCTTAGTTGTTTGAAGAAAATGTAAAAACTGTTGCCAACTGGAATAGATGTTTTACATAAATAAGTCACTAGGACAGTAATGGCGAACCTTTGATCTCGGCGTGTCAGCATTTTGAAAAACCCTAACTTAACTCTGGTGCCGTGTCACATATAGAAATTTTTTGATCTTTGCAACCATAGTAAAACAAAGACTTATATTTTTGATATTTATTTTATATATTTAAATACCATTTAACAAAGAAAAATCAACCAAAAAATGAGTTCGAGTGTCACCTCTGACACGCGTGTCATAGGTTCACCATCACTGCCCTAGGAGACAAAGCGGTGAGCATGTCCCTTGCTCAGAGAGAAGGCCCGTGAGTCACACACACACTGAGCAGAGCTGCTGATGTGTCTGACAGGATCCCACCAGAGGCAGCTCAGGACGGGGCCGGAGGAGACACTGACCCCGGGCACCTCCCATGGGACAGGCATGAGGGAGGGACAAGGCCGGGGTCCAGGTGCCAGCAATCAGGAACCTGGGGCTAGAGGGAGGAGGGCCGTGGGGTCCTCTGAGCCCAGTGAGGGGCCTGTCCCCACCTCTGTCGTCCTGTCCTCAGTTATTCCAAGCAGGGGACAGCCCCCCAGAGGCCCAGGGAGAGCAGGCCCGGAAAGGGCCTGGAAGAATGTGGAGAATGACCCCCAGACTTGACTCATTTCGATCCACAGTGCGTGTGGCTTTACTGCCTCGTTCACACCGTTGTAACTGCCCACGGCCCTTCACAGTGACTTCAGGAGGCCTGGGTGCGAGGGACAGTGAGCCCTGGACCGGAGTGTGCATTCTGCTCTCCTCCTGGAGGGATCAGAAAGGGTTTCCTCTGGGACACAGCCCCATCACGAGGCACTGGGAGCCCCTGGCTGGGCAGGACAGAAGGGCAAGCGTGTTGCTCCCCTGGACCCAGTTGAGGAGGCCACAGCAGTGCGGGCATCACACTGGAAGCTAGAAACTCCAGTGCCCGAGTGGTCCCGACAATGAGAACTAAGACGGGGAGGAAGAGGGTAGGTTGTGGGGCTTTAAGAGTTCACAGCGCCGAGTCCCCATCTCCCCCAGCTTCCTGGGCCAAGCAGAAAGGGATGCGCGACCAGGAGGAAGCCGTCTTCCCAGGAGCAGCAGAGACGGGCAGGGCTGGGCTGGCACAGCGCTTTCCCGGGTCCACACGGGCGGGTCTTCTTGCGAGTCTCCCGGTCGCCCTGTCTGGTGGCGCCATCGAGGTCAGAGTCCCGATGGGAGGGGTCATCACCGCCTCCCCAGCCCCGCTTCTGGGCTCATCGGAGTCATGAAGCATCTCAATACCAGGCCCACATCCGTTCCCCAATCACAGGTCAGCATCCGTGTGAGTCTGAAAGACCTTCTGCCCGGCCCTGGTCTGGGGGACCCTGGACCTTCTTTCTTGAGCTTGTGGGAAAGGCCCTCTCTCTCTCTACACACACACACACACACACACACACACACACACACACTCACACACACACACACTCACACACACGTCCAGCCAGCATGGAATCAGGACAGTCACACCCCCAGGGCAGGGAGTCTGTCCCCCATCCAGCAGCCGGTTGTTGAGAGCAGGGGCTCAGATGCTAATCCTGCCAGCGCCCCGCCTGGCAGGCGCACGGGCCTGTTTTCAGGGCCACGCGGAGTTTACCCGAGTTTGTTTGGAAAAGGGATGTGTTATTTACGGTCTCCGAGCTGTGCCAGCGAGGATGCCGGGAAGACAGAGCCAGGGACAGAGGGGGCTGGGCGTATTGTGTAAGGACTTGCTGCCAGTGAAACGGGAGCCCAGGGACAGGAGGGAAGACGGTGTGGAAATCCTGGCTCCCTCGGCTCGGCTCCCCAGTCACTGTCACTGGTCTGAGCATGTACACGAACGAGCTAAAGGGCCCCCAGTGTGCGGGGACCGGGGCCAACAGATGGCAGGGCCTGGGCTGCCTGTGTCGGGGGGAGAGTACTGCCTGGCAGCTGGGTTGTCCAGGCCCGGGGTCCCCCAGACCAGAGGCCGGGAGAAGGCCTTTCAGACTCACACAGATGCTGACAGTGACTGGACGGTCAAGCAGAGGGTGAGGACGGGGCGGGGTCTTCCCTCGGCCACTGCTCAGGATGGATGCCGCAGTGCAGCGTGGGCTGGGGACCAGGGCAGAGGGTTCTGTAACCGGGGACTCACCTGTGATTGGGGAACGGATGTGGCCTGGTATTAAGATGCTTTATGACTGATCATTCAAGAAGGGGGGCTGGGGAGGCAGTGATGAACTTTTCCACGGAGACTGACCTCAATGGCGCGACCAGACCTTCCCTGGCTGCAGCGCCTGCGGGTGGGGCTGTGGCACCTTCTCCAGGACGCCCCTGGTGGGCTCAGAGTGAAGAGCAGGTGGAGCATCGGGTGTAAGTTCAATGTCAGCACCCGGGGCCTCTGAAGCCCTGACCAAGTTCTCTCCTTGAAGCCCAGGTGAGCAGCGGCCCGTGGTGACAGGGCCATCAGGCCCACAGCACCTGTGTTCCCATTGACTGGGCGCCCGCCGAGGCCAGGCCCCGCCCAGCCCGTGCCTACACTGGAGGGTCCGGCCTCCCACCCATTCTCCGAGGCGGGTGTGAGGTCTCCAGTCTCCAGCTGAGAAGCAGAAGATTCATTCCCAGAGCCCAAGAGGCCAGAGCAGGATCTGAACCCTCACCTGCGGGGGCGCTGGCCTCCGCCCCTTCCTTTTCCCCTTTCCCACATTTAGTCTCTGTTTGCCGCCCGCCCTTCCTGCCCCTCCCTCTCCTCAGTTTTTCCTCCTCTCTCTTATTTACCTCCTCTCCGCCACCGAAGTCCAGGTGCTCTGCCCAGCATCCCCCTGATGCCCCACAGAGGGAGCCCTTTGTGGGTGCTGAGCACTTGGAGATGGTGGGCCTCCTCGCTGGCCCGGGGCATTTGTAAAGATGCCCTAAGTTACACGGAAGAGGGCTGTGCTCAGGGGTTTTCATGAAAAATCAAGGTGAGCTGAACACTTGACTCTCTCTGGTTGGTTTCCACTTCCATGCAGCGTTCAATCAACCACCTCCAGTAAACCCTGCTAATGCGTAATTCAGGGTCGGGGATGGGGACCTGCTGGGTAGCTGGGGGTGGGGTGATGGAAGGCAGGGAAGGAGAGAGGAGGGTGGGGAGGGGGGGTGGGGAAATGGACCCTTCTCCAGGATGAATCAGACTTCTTCAAGGAGAACTCGCTCCCTGATTTCTGGACCCATTTTGGACTTAAATCCTCTCTGAGCCATCAGCTATTTATTTACTCTCTGCCAGTTCCTACATCTTTACCTGTGAGCTGAGCTTTTCCAGTTTGAAAAGTAAAAGACAAAAGAGCCCTCAGAACAGCTCATTTTCCATCAGCAACGCTGATGGAGAGCGAGCTCTGGGGGAGAATATCACGGCCCTGTGATCCCAGACGGGTCCTGTCCTACCAGCCAGACTCCGCGCTCCTCTGTACTGAACCACGATGGCCGACACTCTTTTAGACGTTGAAAAGTACCTGAAATCGGTCATCAAAGGGTAAGTGAAATATCCACGGAGCGATCGCAGAGACTAACGTTAGCGAAAGACTAGTGCAAGGAGCGTGTGGAGCAAGCAGTGGCCCCTGGGCAGAGCCCAAGGCCGAGCCTGCTCTTGTCCATCCCTCCCTCTCCAGGGCGCCTTGGAGGGTGTCTGCTCTGTCCACACCCTCCTCTGGGGGGAGGCGCTGCCTCAGGAACAGGTCTGACACCTGTCCCTCGATGGACCATCGCACAAGTTCCCCCTCTGAGCCGAGGCGGATGGAGGCTCCCGTCAGGTTTTCTGGATTTGAATTCCAACTCTGCCGCGTACTGGCCTGTGTCCTTGAGGAGTTTATCTGCTCTACGAGCTTCAGTCGTTCCATCTGTTGAATGGGGAGATTTTAATCCCTGCCTCACGGTGCGGTGGTGGGATGCCCTTCATAGCGTGTGTACAACTCATAGCCCAAGCTGCCCTATGGGAAGAGCCGGGGACGCTATGGACCCCTTCTCAGAATCCTAGTGGGGGGTTTTGTGTTTTTTAATATATATTGATTTCAGAGAGGGAGGGAGAAGGGGAGAGAAAGAGAGAAACATCAATGATGAGAGAATCATTGATTGGCTGCCTCCTGCACACCCCACACTGGGGATCAAGCCTGCAACCTGGGCATGTGCCCTGACCGGGAATCGAACCGTGACCTCCTGGTTCACAGGTTGACACTCAACCACTGAGCCACGCCGGCCGGGCCAGAATCCTAGCTTGCATGCATAATGGAAAATGTAAAAGGAAGCCAATTATGTGGAAATGCACATGGAGTGATGGTTGTGGGAAAGCGCCGTACGGCTTCTCTGTCGTGCAGTAGGCTGGAGGCAGGTCTCAGAGCGGCTGCAGTCTCGAAGCAGCGACGAGAAGTGGCATTCCGAGAGGCCGCACAGCAGCCACGTGGCAGGGTACCTGCGACTTGGATCGGTGATGGATCCGGTGCTGCCCATGCTGCTACCCTCTGTCGCCTCCATTCAGTAATCAAAGACAAGGCTACCGTTGGACGCTAGTGTAAGTTCAAACGCAGGTTTTCCCACCCAGGCTCATTCGTGGACCGTGAGGAGTCACTTCTTGGGGGCAGCAGGGGTGAGGACAGGGAGGACTCACCCCTCATGGAAGGTGGGAGCCCTCAGAGGAGGGTGGAGCAGAGCAGTCTGCCTCCTGCCCCTGCCCCCTTCCCTCCCGGGAAGCCAGCGCTGAGTGACAGCGTCCGGAGGCGGAGTCTGCCAGGCACTCTCTTCATTTGCCTGAATGTGAAGTTCAGAGACACGCTCCTCTCTCACAGGAAAGCTGTGGGCGGAACACTTTAAATGTCAAACCCACCTGAGCTGGGGGCAGGGGGGCCGCCAAGCCTTTGATTGTTCATTTCTTTGGGAGCATTTAAAGCTTTCAGAGCTGAGCGGTTGTCAGCGTGGAGGGGCTTTTAGCGGCTTTTCCCCACCCTCCCCCGCTCTCAATTATTCCTCCTCCAGCTCACCAGGTGGCCGAGAGCACATCCCACCTGGGGGGCGGGGCTCCCCACCCGGGAGTGAAACCCGAGGCCCCTTCAACCTGGCAATGACCTCCCACCTCTCTGCACGGGGGCGGGCATGACCCCCCCCCCATCGCCCAGCCCCTTTCACAGATGAATACAGACACCAAGACAGAGGGGCCCTGTCTCCTTCTGAAACCACCAGCACTAAGAACCCTGTCATCCTGGGGCACCGATGGCCATCCCGTCCCCTCGGAAGGTCTCCTGTTTGAGAACTGAGCTGGCACAGAGAAAGCAGTGGAGCCCACAGACACTGAGAAACAGAATCCGCACAGCTGGGCCCTGGGCCGCCCTGTTCCTGAAGCCTCACCGCCCAGTCTCAGGGAGGACCTACACCACCGCGTCCCCTCTGAGGCCTAAGCCAGTTGGAGCTGAGTTTCTGCCACTTGCATGTGGCGGAATCTTACTGGCTATGTTCTAAAACAAGTCTGCCGACAGCACACTGTGCTCAGCGGAACGCTCTGTGCAGAGGGCAGCATCCAGGAGGCCGCACGGTGAGACGGCTCACGGGGTCAGCTGCCCACACCTGGCTCCTCCCCAAAGGGCATCAGAGCGGGGTGTTTCCACGTCTGCAAGTTTTCTGGGCTTCTCCCTCGGGAGTCAGCCACCGTCCTTGCTCGAACACCCTCGCCGTGAGGCCTCTTCCAAACCTCCCCCGTGGACGCAGCAGAGACCACGAGAAACAGGCTCAGCCGTGACCACTGACCTGCCAGGCCCTCCTAGGCTCCTCCGGGGAGCAGGGAGGGGCTGGGGCGCTGAGCTCCGCTGGGTGCAGGGGAGCCTCCCTCCAGGGGAGGCTTCTGGGAGGGGCTGACCCCCCGGGGAAGGAGAAGGCCACCAGAGACCAGACTCGGGCGTCTCTGTCCCTAACAATGACACCAGGCGCTGTCTGGATCCCTGACCCAGGGTTTTTCCAACCCCAGCCCTGCAGCCCGGTCTCCCCTGAGCTTCCCGGGACTGAGGCCCGCACAAGGCCCCCACTGCCCAGCCCTCCTCCTCCCTCGCTCATCGGGCCTCGCACAGCCAGGAGGGAAGAGGCAGGTGCTGGTCCCGATTGGAACCCCCACCCTTGGGCCCCCAGAAGTTATTTAACGATGCCAGGAGGGCCCCCAGAAGTTATTAATGATGCCAGGAGAGGCCCCTGATTCAACAGTCCCCCGGAGCTCCCCCACACCAGCATGGGGCCGCCGACCCTGGAAAACTCGCACCGGGG
>NW_005871420.1:382171-402010 GCF_000147115.1 Myotis lucifugus | reverse complement strand
CTGAATCCCAGGTGAGGGTGAATGAAATCTGACAGACTGGAATAATGTCAGATTGACGTTCACGGGCAATTCTGTGCCCACGCCTGCCGAATACCTCATTTCAGGCATCGGGTGGGATCGTTGAGCTGAAATCACATCTCCGCCCACCCCTGGCCTCTGAATGGGATGAGAAAATTGGGCAGCCATTACCTCCTTTACGAAGATTCATGAAGAATAGGCTGGAGATAAAATAGGCATTTTCTTTCTCTCCTGGGAGAAGTGAATGCCCCGTTATAGCAACTCACTTCCTGAGAGAGACAAACGGGCACAGGGAGCCGTGATGGTGAAAAATGCATGTATATCTGATTCCTATTCCTCTGACTTTTAAGGAAACAGAGGTAACTAGACAAACAACACCGAAAAAGTAAACCTCTTCTCTTAGGTATTTATTTTAAAAGCGACCTTCTGGGAATGTTCTGGGCTTGACACAAAATTCATCATGAACTTGACCAGTGACACTGAGTTCACAGTGGGCGCCTGGGTGTAATGAGGCGAATACCAGGCAGAATTAATTTCGTTGTTTGCTGGGCTCTGCTAACTGGGCGGGAAGGCGTGCATCCGCCATTGGTCCCGCAGGACAGAGAGGTGGGGAAGTGCACGCACCACTCCTCCAACCCTAGCTCACGCTCAGAAAGGTGTTCAAGGGAGGGGCGGAGCTCTGTCCCCCAGGCTCCACTTCTGTGCACCCCCTCTGCTCCCGCGGTGGGGAGCGCAGACCCACCTGGGAAACGTGTTTCTACCTCAAGGCCCCGAGGACATGACACACAGTGGTCACAGGGAGCCTTGCCCCTGACAAGGGACCCAGGAGAGCTGTCCACAGCCCCAGGCACGGTGCTGTCCAGCAGCCCCGAGCCCCGTGTCCCCGTGCACCTCCTGCCCAGCCTCGGGGGACCGGGCCAGGCTGCGCGAAAAATGTCCCTGGTTGTCTATGGACACATTTTCCAAAAACTAACATGTATGTGCCAGGAACGTTTTTCATTTGAAGGGACTCTTCCTGTCTTCCAGACGAAAGGTGGTCAAAAGGGATGGAACCAGTCAGGAGGCCTTTCCTGTCCTCACGCGTTTTAGGTTGCGCACAGGCTGACCCATTGAGGGGAAATTGCCCCGTGTCTTGGTTGCTTCGCTGGTGAAATGATCGTGGTTTTTGCATTACAAAACCTTTTTTCACGCATACCTTCCTGAGGGAGGTCTGATGGCGTGCCAGGGGCGGTGGGGGTTGCCTTGTCGATGGTACCTTCTTTGAGCATTCTTATCTCATTTCGCAGCAAGGAAACGGAAGCTCAGCGTGGTTAGATGACTTGAGCCAGATCAGAGATTTAATGATTGACCCACCCACCATGCCTTCCTCCAAAGCCCACGCTCTTCTGCCCGGGACCATAGGAAGATCTTCTCTCAGGAAGTGTGGGCAGGAAGGGCTGCCGCTGGAAATCTGGTCAAGTTCCCGCCCACGCTGGAGGAAACCTCGAGGTCTAGAGGTGGGTCCAAGGGCTCACCCCTCGGGCTCTCCAACAAGCGGCTGCAACGCTGGGGTGAAACCCAGATTTTCTAAACCCAAAGTCTTCCTCACATGCTTTGTTCTTTATTGAAAGAAGTTTGATTTTACCAAATCAACCGTAACGTGAGCTGCATAAACACCGCAATTCCTTTCGTCTATTTTTACCACTATACCTAGCGGCAATAATAGCAGCGAGCAGTGGAGATGCTCCATTTGGTGAGCAAATGGGTCGTAGGAAGATAAGTAGTAAGAGGGCCAATTACATCTTGCAGAGAAGTTCTGATGCATTGCCCACCTATCACTCCCTCTCGAGTCTCCACACAGCACGGAGGGTGGTTAGAAGCCAGCCATCAGCCAGGACCCAAGGCCAAAAGGAAGCCAACATTACCGGGCCTCTTTCCCTTGCACTTGATGACAATCAGTAAACATACAGCCATTTGTTTCCTTTACAGAGACACTTATCCCAGAGACACATCACAGCACGGAAAATCCCGCAGGTCCCACCCAGCGTGGCTTCAGATGGCCAATTCCTCTGACTGTCAATGTTACCCGAGATCCTAACTCTACAGCTCATAGGAATGCAGGAAAGCTGTTCTGTAGATAAATCCCTAGGTTTATCAACCCCTGTATTATTTATTCTTATGCAATTAGCAACCACTTTTCTGGAAAAAAGGACGGCGGGGCTGAATAAATGAAGGACATCTGGGCTGAATCAATAAATCTCTGTGTCTTATTCCCAGCAGCAATTCTGCTTCTTTGTGGACGCTGGAGTCTCACACGGAGCTTGGTTTAAGAGACGAATGAGTAAACAAAGCTGTTATGAGTAATTAGTATCCAATTAGGTCAAAGGTTTCATGTCTGTGTGAGTCAAGGCCTCTCTTTTTTTCCAACCTCTGGGAAGAGCTAAGTAGGCCAAGCCTCTGTTTATAAAGCAAAGTCTATGCTGACTGCCGGGGGCATTTTATGAGTTGTTAGGACCTGCACATCCAGAGTTTACTCGATTTTTTTTTATTGCCCCTTCCTTGCTGCTGATGAAAGGGGCAGACTGGCCCCCAGGGATCTCGGTCCTTCCTCTCTGTGTTCATCTCCTAGGAGCTCCCAGCTCAGCAGCATCACCCAGAAGCGACATCCTGACTCAGAGGGAAGGCCATGACCCTGCCCTCTGGGGGGAAAGGTCATGACACTGTTCTTTTCATCACAGACCTGTTTCATGAGAAATTTGGAGTCAGAGCCTCTCTAATAACTAGAGTGTGTCTTGATTTGTGTTTATTCCAACTTTGTATGATGACAATGTTCCAATATGCAGAAAAGGTAAAAGAACGCGATGAACATGGGTATACCCACGGCTTAGATTCACCAATTAAGATTTTGCTGAACCCTTTGAAAGTGATTTGCTCTGTTAATATGTCTGCATGTATCTCCTAAGAATAAGGACATTCTTTTACGCAACCAAAGGAATATTATGAAGAATTTATTTCTTTTACATTATTGAAGTAATTAGAGTAACAGTGCTCATAATGTCTCCTTATAATCCTTGCAAGTCTATAGGATCTGTAATAATGCTCTGTTTGGCTCCTGATGTGGTAATTCGTGACTTCTCCCTGTTTTTCTGAATAGGTCTAGTAAGGGATTTATCAATTTCATTTAAAAATTTTTTCCAATGAGCCAGCTATGGATTTCATTCACGTTATTTTTTGTTTGTTTTTTATTCCATTGATTTCTACTTTTATGTTTATTACTTCCTTCTTATTTTTTGGTTTAGTTTGCTCCCTCTGCCCCCCACCACCCGACCCAGCATTTTAAGTTGGAAGTGTGGATCATTTTTTAAGCTATACCCCACAAATGTCGCCAGGTTGTGTTTTTATTCTTTAGTTAAAAATATTCTTAACCCCCCTTATGATTTCTTCTTCGACACACATGTTATTTAGAAGCATATGGTTTAATTTTTTAATATTTGGAGATTTTTTTTCAGATATTCTTCTGTTGTTTTTCTATTAAATTCTGCTGTTGGGCAAAGCATAAACTTTGTATGATTTCAGACTTTTTATATTTGCCAAGGCTTATTGTATGACTCGGCACCTGGCCTATCTGGGTGTATGGTCCTCGGTCACTTGAAAGAAATGGCTATTCTGCTGGCGTCGGGTAGATATTTTTGTGTCAATTAGGCCAAGCTGATGAATAGTATTATCCTTACTGAGTTTCTGTTGGCTTGTTTTGTAAATTATGAGAGAAGTGCTAAAATTTTCAACTAAAATTGTTAATTTGCCTCGTCTTTCAGGTCTGTCAGTTTTGCTTCATTTACTGTGTATGTACACATTCAGGATTGTTAATTTTTTTGGTGTATTGACCTCTGCCACCATAAAATCTCTGTCTCTGTTAATAATTCCTCTTCTGAAGCCTGTTTTCTCTCATGTTAATAAAGCCACTCTGACTTTATTTTGCTTATAGTGTGCATGGGTGTCTATTCCATCTCTTACATGTCTTTGTCATCACCTTTAAAGTAGGTTTTTTAGTAGATCACACATACCTTTGTCTGTCTTTTTTATTTTAGAAGCTCTGTCTTTTAATTGGAGTGTGGACTATTACACATGTTAAAATTTTTAATATGGGTGAACTTAAACCTATCACGTTTCTACTTTTTTCTATTTGCCCCAACCCTTCCTTATTTCCTCTTTCCTCTTTTCCTGCTTTCCTTTGGATTAAATGTATATGTATATATTTTTTACTTTTCTATTTATCTACACTATTGGCTAATGACAAGCTATACTTTTTGTTTCCTTATTTTGAAGGTGATTAAGGTTTGTAATATTCAACATTAACTTACCACCGTCCATTTTATGCCACTTCATGTATAATGGACAATTCTTAGAACATTACATTTCTCTTTCCTCCCTGTTGTTGGTGCTATTTTGTTGTTGTCACATTTTATTTCTCATATAATTTTAACCCCACAATACATGTTTACATTTGGCTTTGATATTCAGTTACCTTCCAAAGGACTTTTTAATGAGGCAGTAAGTTTATATTTACCATATATTTACCAATTTTGGGCACTCTCCGTTTCTCTGTATACACCCGAGCTTTCATGTCATCACAGGTTTCACATTCCTGTGATTTAAAGAACTTGGCTTCTATTTATTGTAGAGCAGATCTCCTGCAAGTAAATTCTTGCAGCTTGTGTTTGTCTGAAAAGATTTTATTTCCATTTTTCAAAGGATTCATTTCCCTGAATAGAATTATAGGTTGACAAGATTTGCTTGCTATCTATCTATCTATCTATCTATCATCAATTTATCTCCCTTTGTTCCTTAGGGCCTGCATAATTTCTGACGAAAAGTTCACAGTCATTCTTACCTTCCTTCGTTTGTGCATATGTTTATTTTCTATCTCTGCTTTGAAGAATTTAAAAATGCTACCAGCTATGAACAAGGGTTCCAATTTCTCCACATTCTTGCCAAAATTTATCATTTTCTGTCTTTTTTTACAAAAAAAAGTACATGTTAGCCTTTCCTGTGGGTGTGAAGTATATTGAATTGTAGTTTTGATTGACATTTCTTGACTCACTAATGATGCTAAGCATCTTTTCCCATGCTTATGACCAAACTTTTAACAATTAGGTTATACCAACTATCCCAAAGCCTGGAAAAGGAGGGAAAGCAACACAGTCTATTTCATGAAGCTATATTAATCCTGATTTCAGCACCTAACAACGAAAATACAACATAAAGAAAACTACACCTAAACCTCACTTGGGTATAATTTTAAAATCCTAAATAAAGTAGCTGCAAAATAAATAGTATCTCAAAAGGATTTTCTAGCCATGATCCAGGAAAACTAATCTTACCTTGGAACTGCAAAAGGGTTCAATATTAGCAAATCTGACATCATAATACTTTACGTCAGCAGCCCCCACTTTTAATAATAGTTTAAAGGGCATTAAATAACACCTAAAATATAGTCCCAAAATAAAATAATCCTTAGGAAAAGCTAGAGGATACTCCTTTCACATAATAATTACATAAACATCTTACTTAACAGTGAAACACTGAGGCATTCCCGTTAAAACACTGAGGGAACATCAGAATCGGGGCAGGTGTGTTTGCTTCCAGTATTACTACTTCCTGTTGCTTAAGAAGATGTGACTCATGTAATAGGATCTGAAAGAGAAATACAATCTATAACCATTGGGACAGAGGGGACGAAAACGTATTATATACCAACAATATGAGTAGATAACCAAAACACTTAGGGAATCAACTCTGAAACACTCAGAATTTACAAGAAAGCTTAGCACCATGGCCAGGTTTTTAAAAAATGCTAAATGTACAGCAGTCAATAGCTTCTTCATAAACCAATAGGAAGCAAACAGAAAATATACTCCCCTGGGCAGAAAAGATTAAATTTTTATTAGCAACATGAGGTAAACCACAAAACTTGACTGATAAGCACACAAATATAAGGAGAAGCAGCACATAATGGAATGTTATACAGTCATTAAAAATCTGTAATGTGTGAAAATCATTCTGGAAAAAGCAACATGGAATAAACAAAAAGCAGAATTCATAGAATATATTCACATGATTCTTTTTTCATAGAACAGAAATTATATATTAGTCCCCAAAACAAAAATGACTGCAAGTAAACCTAAGAGGTTTCAATACTTATTATTTTTGTGAGATGGATTATCAGACCATTTTCAATTTCTGTATACTTTTATGCTATATTTCTACAACAAGCAATTATTACTTTTGAGGTCAGAAAAAAATTAACTTATTGAATTCATTTGAATTTAAATCCAAGCAACTGAAAAGTAATAAAGTTATTGGCTACATATTATTTTCAAGATTCAAGTTTATGATTCTCTGAATCACCCTGGGCATGAGAGTGTTGCTAAAACATGGGTTAATACCCAAGAGCCAAGAGTCTGGGACAATGTTCAAGTGGACAAGCATAGAAATATTTCTCTGGCTCCCCTGAGCTGGCCAGTCTCTCTAGAAACTAATGTAAGAATATGAAGATGACATCATTGCAGGTGTTCTTTCAAAGCAGAACTTAAGTTTATAATGCTTTGGCTGACAAAACTGGAAGGGAGACAAGATTTTAAAAGCCTCAGATATTCTCTTTGTCGATGCTCGCCATCTTTATCTTCAAATAGAAGTATTTATATTTCTTCTTTCTGCCCCTTAGGCTCTGGCTCTTGCTAAGAAATGTCTCATGAACTTCAGAAGAGGAGACAAACATAAGAGGATAGTACACAATGTTCTATTTTTTTAAGACTATAAATATTTTAATGTCTAGAAGAGACCACCTATCATGAAAACTTCAGATCTTCCTTAGTCTTGTAAAAAGTTAACTATACAGTTTATCATAGTTTCCAAGCTCAAGTGGTATATGTCAGATTGGCCTAAAACATTTGAAAATAGCCTGAATATTTGTAAAAGATGGACATACTAGAAAAGAGTAATGTCAAATTTAATAACTGAAAAATAATATATGCTGCCAATAGAAAAGATGAAACACATAACCTTGACCGAATTCTTTTACTAAAATCAACACGTAATACTACTGTCTAAACAGAACCTAATCCTTGCTGATAATCCAATAAGTATTTATTAAGTACCTGCTTGTTACATAGAATTGTGGCGGGCACTGTAGACAGAACTGACAAAATATCTCAAGGAATTTAGGGAGTAAAAGGGAGAAGAGACAAGTACAAAAATAAATACAACTCCTACAAATTAACATGAGAAACCAAATAACTTAATTTTAAACATGGGCAAAATACTCGAATAGACATTTCACCAAAGGAGATACATGAAGGCCAGAAAGCACATGAAAAGTTGCTCAATGGCATTTGTCATCAGAGAAGTGAAAACTAAAGCGACGGTGAGATGCCATTTCACACCCACCACAGTAGCTAAAATAAAAAACGACTGACAACACCAAATGCTGGCAAGATGCAGAACAACTGGAACTATTACGCATCGCTCCATCGGAGAGAGTGGAATGGCACCACCACGTTAGGGATCTGTCTGGCAGCTCCTTCCACATTAAGTATGTGTCTCTTCTATGACTCAACAATTCCAGTTCCAGGCATTACCCAACAGAAATGAAACATGTCGACAGAAAGACAT
The DNA here is from genome assembly GCF_000147115.1 of Myotis lucifugus. NCBI lineage: Eukaryota > Metazoa > Chordata > Mammalia > Chiroptera > Vespertilionidae > Myotis > Myotis lucifugus. The sequence goes on along the minus strand of NW_005871420.1, from coordinate 394,342 downwards.
ATGCAAGAATTTTTACAGTCAAAATATACACAATAGCCAAACAAATACATGCCCATCAACTAGAGGGTGGATTCACAAATTGTGGTATGTCTATACATGGACTGCTACTCAGCAATAAAAAGGGAGAGATTGCTCATAGGCTCAACAACATGTAATAGTAATTATCTCCAAACATCACATGGAGTGACAGAGGTCAAACACACAAAGAAGAATCTATGGATTTGAAACTCTAGAACAGACCAAGCTAATCTATGGTGAGAGTTGCCTCCTAGAGATCTGCTGCCTCCAAGGTTGTGAGGGTGGGCCGATAATTACCTGGGAAAGGGCAGAAGGAAATGTTCTGCTGGTGGATATGCCCTAGGTCTTAACAGAGGTGATGGTTAGACAGGTGCACAATTGTTCAAACTTACTGAACTAAACGCTGAAGACCTGTGCGTTTTATTGTATTTAATTCGTTTGTATGTAATTCATTTTTTAAATGTTCAGAAAAGAAAAAATAGAAATGGTAGCTGACATTTGTGCGTTTGCATCACAACGACTACGAAAAGCCTCAGTTGTGTTATTGTAGCTCAAGCTGCTATGACAAAATATCTAAGTGGCTTAAACAATGGACATTTTTTAAAAATATATTTTATTGATTTTTTACAGAGAAAGGGAGAGGGATAGAAAGTTAGAAACATCGATGAGACAGAAACATCGATCAGCTGCCTCCTGCACACTCCCCACTGGGTATGCGCCCGCGACCAAGGTACAGGCCCTTTGACCGGAATCGAACCTGGGACCCCTGAGTCCGCAGGCCAACGCTCTATCCACTGAGCCAAACCATTCAGGGCAAACAATGGACATTTATTTCTCTGGAGGCTGAAATCCAAGACCAAGGTGCCCGCAGATGCAGTTGTTGGTGAGGATTTGCTTCTGGATCACAGATGGCCATCTTCATGCTGTATCTCAGATGGGGGAGAAAGGACGCTCTGACATCTCCTCCTTTTCTTATAAGGACACTAATCCCATCATGGGGCCCCATCCTCATGACCTCATCTAACCCTAATCACCTCCCGAAGGCTCTACCTCTTCAGACCATCACATTGGGGGTTAGGGCTTCAACATATGAATTTTGGGGAGACACTAACATTCAGTCCATAGTATTTGTTCATATCACCTTAGAACACCACATCACCAAAAAGTGCTCATTCTGTCATATGAGAAGTTCAGGAGCAAGCACTGGACGATGAAGCCACAGTCAGGCCAGATGTTGGGTGGAAGCTGGAACCACCTCTGGGTGCCATCCCTGTAGGAGCTGAGTCTCAAACCGGGGCTTCAGAGGAATTAAAATTCACCACACGTCATGAACCTCTACAGCAGCTTGCAAATAATCAAAAGAGGGGAATTTAAAATCCAACAGCGTAATTACTGTGCAAGAGAGACTGTTAGAAACACCAGATGAAGCCACGGAGAATGTTTTATCTGACGTTTAAACTGACAGAAATCTCACCTCCTGAGGAATAAAACCACATTAACTAACATATTGACCCATCAGATAGTCATCACTCCTTAGAGTCTGGCCCCATCCACAAAGCATGAAGTGTACATTGGTTATGTGATCTGAAATGAGCACGTGGAAAAGACTCTACCAAAATACTTAGTTCCTTCACTCAGATATACCCCTTAAGAACCTTTAAAAAATTGTCCCTCATTGTCTAGTGTACTTCATATCAAGATACCTAGTTGGAAGATAAGTAATAAGATAAAGAATAGACTTATTGGAGAGTTTGCACATATTAGGCGATAATAGATGTTGCTGTCAATGTGTTTACAACATTGGTTTTCAACCCTTCCCCCGTCCTAACATCTGTGAGGAGCAAGACGTGTAGACAGCTGCCTTCTTGCCCCTCAGAACTGATGCCCCGTGGAACAGTGGTGTTCTTCAGAGCGGAGCAGTGTGACCCCTTTGGGGTTGGGCACGCATGTCATGATGTACATCTCCCCTCCCCGACCAGAAGAATCCCATCGGGGATTAAACAAATCCAGCACCAACGTGCTCAGCAGGCCAGGGGCCATTCTTGATTTTTCTCTTTCTCCCTAGTGCCCTAAGTGGTCTGGCCCCGTTCCTCCGCCCCAGCCCCCCATTTCTCTCCCCTCCCTCCAGGTCCAACCACACTGGCCTCCCTGCTGCTCTGGAACAGGGCTGGTGCTCCTGCCTCAGGACCTTTGCAGTGGCCACTCCATCTGCCTGAACACGCTTCCCCAGATGCCCCGGTGACAAACGCCTTCACCCCCTGCAGGCCTTTGCATGAAGGCCCTCCTCTTAGTGGGCCTGACCTTGACTCTCCCTGTTTAAAGTTGCAATCTTTCCACCCTCTGGCAAGTTCTCTGCCCTCCTCCCTGTTCTGTTGCCTTTCTTTCCAGTGCACTCAACCCCTTCAACAAGCTGACATTTGCTTGTTTCATTATCTTTATTAGAGGCCCAGCACACGAAATCGCGTGTGGGTAGGGTCCCTAGGCCTAGCCTGCGATCAGGGCCATCTTCTGCCCGCTCGCCAGTCCCAGCCCTGCCCCACTGCCACCCCCCGGTTCACCGTTGTTCCCCGATCACAACATGGCTCCAGTTCCCCGGAGCATGCGGACCGGGGGAGGGACCAAGAGGTTGGCCGTTCCACCCACTTGCCAGTCCCACCCCGCCGCCATGCGGTTCACCATGGTTCCCCCATTCGCCATGCTGCAATCGGAGCCTGCAGGCTGGGGGTGGGGGGACCGAGTGGTGGTCAATGCACCTCATGGCGACTGGTCGGGCGGTCATTCCAGTCATTACGTTTATGGTTGCTGGCCTTTTATTATATAGGATGACTGTATTGCATTATACTTACTATTTGTTATCACATTATCTTATATATGTTGGGTGTTGTTTTTATCCTTCTTGCTCCCTTTGCTATAGTGTAAGTGCCCCTTGGCATTGACATCTCTTAAAACACCGAAGACCCTCCCTGTCACATAGCAGGTGCTCAATTAATACTGATCAAATGAGAAAGTATTTCCTTCTGCTCCTCTAAGGACCTTAAGTAACGACTAAAATGTGACCACTGTGAGCATTTCTCTCCTCAGCTCTTTCCTCCACCTACCCAACCCTCCACCCGGGAGACTGAAGTTCTGTGTTAACACCAAAGACTCGATCAGCACGTTGGGTGGTCTGGACAAAGCCTGTGACAGCAAACGTAGGGGAAGCCACTTGGGAAGCAGCCCTGGCCCCCCATTTCCCTCTCCCACCAAGTCCTGCTGGTTCCTGGTAACCACCTGGCCCCCAGACTATGGCATCCAGAACAACATAAATCCCACTTCTACGGGCCCAGAATGGCTTCCGATAAGCATCTAAAGGACCCACTGGCTCAACAGAACACTGCATCCCCTGGGACCCCACATCCTCAGAGAGGGTTGGGGGTGACCACATGTAGGGAAAAAAAACAAAGGTCCTGGAGCTTTCACCAAGCCTAGAAAGTTCCATGCATGTAGCCACAGCCACAAATACATTAGTTTGGGAAAATTATAGGCATCAGGCTTATCAATTCAGACAACCCCCTGCCGGCTGCCATCAGCTTGCATTCCACACACGGAATTGGGGGGTGGGGGGGGGGCGCCAGAAAGCTCCTGGAGTCCACACCACCCGCGATGTTTGTCTTCAGCGGTATTTGCTGGTTGCCTACTATGTTTCGAATTCCGTGGGGAAGAGCGGGCCCCGTCTTGCTGGCGTTTGCATTTCAGCCTCAGCTCTGTCCTTAACCTGCTGGAAGCTGCAAGGAATTCGGCGCTCGCTGGGGGACAGGCCTCCACAAGTGCCGGGGAGTCAGCCGAGTCTCTGATTCACCTCTCCATCCAAGAATAAAAATAGAGGCTGATCCATTAAAGACGATCCTGGGAGATTAAGGGATTTCTAAGCCCCAACAAGACCTGAGATAAGTTGCCTACGTGTGAGCACGGAGGAGTGGCTATTCCAGGGTGCCAGCGCGTCCGGGAAGGGCCTGCAGCCTGACGGGACTTGCCCGCGGCCTCTCCCTCCCAGGGCCCCGTGTCTGCAGGAGAGCGAGTGGAGGCTCGTTCGCAAAGCCCTCCACACCCCCCACAACCCTCTCACGTGGTCTCTGCCCCATCCTCTTTCGCTTGGCGGTTTCCAGTTCAAACTCGCTGTTGCCCCCTGGGCAGTGCTGCTCAGTGGTTAGAGCGTTGCCCCACAGACTGAAGGGTCGAAGGTTCGATTCTCAGTCAAGGGCACGTACCCAGGTTGCAGGTTTAATCCCCGGCCCTGGTGTGAGAGGCAACCAGTCGATGTGTGTCTCTCTCTCATTGATGTTTCTCTCTCTCCCCCCATCTCCCTCCATTCCACTCTCTCTAAAAATCAATAGAAAAATCCTCGGGTGAGGACTAACAAAAAAGAAAAACAAAGAGAAAACTCGCTGTTCGTATTGTTTTAAAGGTCTACTCCGCTCATCACAAACGCCTCTAGTCGCCAAGTGAATCCCTCCCGTCGCTGGCTGGGACCTCGCCCCGCCCCCTGGGAGGACTGCGTTGAGTCCTTCCTCGGCTTCGGCACGGATTCCCTGTCCTGTCAAGGGCTCACCCAGGGAGGCCGGGAGGGCGTGCAGCGCTGACTCGTGAAGCAGGACCCTTTCGCCAGGCTGGGGAGGCCCTTTCTGGAGGAGGACACGTGTCCAGGGCACCCCAGCAGGGAGCCTGTCCCCTGCACGGGGCGCACACACCCCAGACAGCACATCTAACCGTGTGGGTCACCGCCGCTCCAGCAGCCAGCCCGCCACATGCAGAGACGGAAAGACAAGCAGGGCCTCTCCGTGTTATTTCCAGATCTAAGGAGCCAGCCTCCACGCTGTTTGCCTTGGGCAGACCCGAGATTTATGCGCCTTGGACAACCTCTGGGCCTCAGTTTCCCTCGTCCTTGTCATTCATGCACCTTGGACAACCTCTGGGCCTCAGTTTCCCTCGTCCTTGTCATTCATGCACCTTGGACAACCTCTGGGCTTGAGTTTCCCTGGGCCCTTGTCCCTCATGCTGCCTTGGACAACCTCTGGGCTCCGTGTCCTCACCTGCAGCTGTCCTCCGTCCTCACCGGCTGCCGGGAGGACCCACTGAGATCATACACTTGAACGGGCTCCGTCAAGCCTACAGTACCGAGTAGAGGAAGTTGTTATTTTTTTATCTTTTACCCCAAATGGACAGCTTGACCTTTGCCTCAGGGACATGGTTTCAGATAAAAGGTGACCATGTTTAGGAACCTCAGTGAAATGGGGATGGAGGTTTTGGTAACTTCCACCTGAATGAAGGGAGTCTGTGGCCTTTCATTGGGTCGCAGGTGAGGGGATGTTCCGCGGACGGTGGCTCAGCGCTCCCCGCCCACAAAGCCCCCACGAGCGCTCCCTGGTGGAGCTGACATTGATAAGAGCTCCTGTACGGAGCACCCCCAGGCCCCTGCCGCTCTGCTAAGAGTGATGTGAGCTTCATCGCACAAAACCCTCAAAGCAGCCCAGAGACCACAGGGGGAGACCGAGTCTGCACAAGGTCAGGCCTCTCCCACTGTCCCGCGGCCGGGAAGACGAAGTCCTGGAACCAGGAGCCCCGTGCCTACACCGTGATGCGCTGCTTCCCACTAAGAAATCATAACTGAACACCCCGATTACACAGGGAGGGAAACTGAGGCTCAAGGAGGAGAAATGACTTGTCCACATCACTCTGGCAGCCAGCCACCCTGAGACCAGCTCCTCTTCCCAGACCAACACCCTTGATGACTTAGATTTTTCTCAAGAAGAAATTCTGCTCACATCCACTTCCCAGGAGCAGCCTGCAGCGTGTCCCTGGGCAGCGCCGAGGCGGCCATCTGGTTCACCCAGACTCTTTCTTCACATCAGGGGATGTGCCCGCTGCCAGCGAGCCTCACCTTCCCAAGACTCTCCCTTTCTTGGCCCACAGGCCGCCCTGTGATACGCCGGGTGCTGTAAATGAGGGTGGCGGGGCGTGCTCTCGGGTTTACTGGAAGTGAAGCTGTTAAAAGCAATGTAGTAAACAGCCAGCCCAGTCAGCACACGTCAGCAGAGGCGGCGCCGGCCTCGGGCCAGAGCCCTGAAAGCTGTCACCTGCCGCGGCCGCCTCACCTGCCCACACTGGCCCCATTTGGGTCGCCTTGCCAGTTCTCCACGAATGAGAACAGTGTGCTCATAAAATCAGTTCAGCAAGAGTTCACAGAGGACGAAGTCATTTACTGGGAAAAAGAGGTGAAAGTTCCTCATTAGGGATGTGAGGGTGGGGCTCAAACTGGCTTCTTTAAAATGCCAGTAAGAAAGAAAGAAAGAAAGAAAGAAAGAAAGAAAGAAAGAAAGAAAGAAAGAAAGAAAGAAAGAAAGAAAGAAAATGTCAGTAAGAAATAAAATATCAGTAAGAAATAAATAAAATATCAGCAAGCAAGAAATAAAATATCAGTAAGAAATAAAATATCAATAAGGAAGAAATAAAATATCAAAAAGGGAGAAATAAACTATCAGTAAGAAAGAGAATGTGGGGGCAAAGCATTAAAGCAATAAAGGGTGACGGGGGCTTCCCCTCTGTCCCTAAGCTCCCCGTCCTTGCCCCCTGCCCAGGACAATGTCGATGGGTGAGCAGCCGTGAGCAGACGGACTGTGGGTGCAGTGGGAAATGCTGACGCTGCGAATAATCACAGAAGCCATCAAAACAGCTTCCATGTATTCAGCTTCCAGCCACTGAAACCTAAGCTCAGAGGCAAGGAGTCTGCCCGTCCCTGCCACCCATGGAGCAGCTACTGTGTGCCTTCGATGCCGCCCCTGGGAGCCACACGTGCTGAGACCCTGCGGGTGGCATTGGCTGAGGCCGGTTGAGGGAGCGGGCCCAGTGGGAGAGGTCCCTAAAGGGAACGGGAGGGTGGTCAGAAGCACCCTCACTCCTGCATCCAAAGTGCGTTTAGATAGAACCTGGGCTACAGGTGGCGTTGTGTCAGCAGCGCACACACTGCAGAGAGCCATGCTCCCCCGGTGCAGGTCTGCTGGGCAACCCCTTTGGGGGAGGGGTCCCCAGCACCCAAAACAGGGCTCCCTGAAGACCAGCGGTCCCTGATGGGTAAGAGTCAGGCCCCCCGTGAGCAGGAACATCCCTGGATGCATCCCAGAGCCCATACGGTGCCAGCACAGGAGCTGCGTGTGCCAGGCTGGTGGGAGCTGCGTGTGCCATGCAGGTGGGAGCTGCGTGTGCCATGCTGGTGGGAGCTGCGTGTGCCAGGCTGGTGGGAGCTGTGTGTGCCAGGCTGGCGGGAGCTGCGTGTGCCAGGCTGGTGGGAGCTGTGTGTGCCAGGCTGGTGGGAGCTGTGTGTGCCAGGCTGGTGGGAGCTGCGTGTGCTGTGCTGGTGGGAGCTGTGTGTGCCAGGCTGGCAGGAGCTGTGTGTGCCAGGCTGGTGGGAGCTGTGTGTGCCAGGCTGGCAGGAACTGTGTGTGCCGTGCTGGTGGGAGCTGTGTGTGCCATGCAGGTGGGAGCTGTGTGTGCCAGGCTGGTGGGAGCTGTGTGTGCCAGGCTGGTGGGAGCTGTGTGTGCCAGGCTGGTGGGAGCTGTGCCATGCAGGTGGGAGCTGTGTGTGCTGTGCTGGTGGGAGCTGCGTGTGCCAGGCTGGTGGGAGCTGCGTGTGCCAGGCTGGTGGGAGCTGTGTGTGCCATGCAGGTGGGAACTGTGTGTGCTGTGCTGGTGGGAGCTGCGTGTGCCAGGCTGGTGGGAGCTGTGTGTGCCAGGCTGGTGGGAGCTGTGTGTGCCATGCTGGCGGGAGCTGCGTGTGCCATGCAGGTGGGAGCTGCGTGTGCCAGGCTGGTGGGAGGTGCATGTGCCATGCAGGTGGGAGCTGCGTGTGCCATGCAGGTGGGAGCTGTGTGTGCCAGGCTGGCGGGAGCTGTGTGTGCCATGCTGGCGGGAGCTGCGTGTGCCATGCAGGTGGGAGCTGCGTGTGCCAGGCTGGTGGGAGCTGCGTGTGCCAGGCTGGTGGGAGGTGCATGTGCCATGCAGGTGGGAGCTGCGTGTGCCAGGCTGGTGGGAGCTGCGTGTGCCAGGCTGGTGGGAGGTGCATGTGCCATGCAGGTGGGAGCTGCGTGTGCCAGGCTGGTGGGAGCTGTGTGCCAGGCTGGTGGGAGCTGCGTGTGCCAGGCTGGTGGGAGCTGCGTGTGCCAGGCTGGTGGGAACTGCAACATTGAGCAAGACAGTCAGGACGTGCTCCGGGCCTGCGAGCTCCCGGGCACAGAGACGGGATTGGGGTCTGACTCACAGGCCTCGGCCACACCTCCCAGGGCCTGCATCTGACAGCTGGAGATCACAGCTCAGTGCAGGGCTGACCTTCGTCTGCACTCGCTCCCAGCGGCAGGCATCTCGGGAGAGAGAGCCAGGCTTCCCCAGCCTGACCCAAGGGAGCAGGGAGCGTTGGCAGCCGTCCGGCCGGCCGGCGGCCCGCACAGCGGGGGGCAGGTTCTGGGATCAGACACCTGTCCTTTTGTTTCCCAAGTTCAGGCTGTCCTTGTCCACTAAGCTCTTAGGAATGTGCAATGCTGGTCTCCAGGTGGCTGAGCTCCAGCCCCGCCAGGCCTCCGCGGGAGGATGGGGCAACCCGAGCCCTGCAGGACGGTGAGGAATCCTAGGCCGGCCCTGCGCCTGCAGCTTTCCCGGAGCCACACACCCTCCCCGGGAAAAGCAGCGAGGAGTGCCACTCAGGCCCGCCCGGCTCGTCCCTCCTTTGCGAGGAGCACGGCAGAAAGGAGTGTGGCCATCAAACAGCTAAGTGTCTCTGGCCTTGGACTTACGGGTCAGCAGACACTCCCTCTGAACATGAGCTTTACAGGCCGGCCCGCGCTGGGATCCCCGAATCCATCGGGTCAGTAAGAAGTGGCCGCTGACCCTGAGGCCGCCGCAGGCCATGTGCTGTGTGACCTGGGCCACCTCCCTGGCGAGGCTTTGCCTGCAGCGCGCCCATGGCAGCTCTGGTGGAGAGGTGGCCGTTGCACTGAATCAGATGGTTTTCGGAACTGGGATCAGGAAGCAGCCATGGGTTCCCATCCTCCTCCCAAATTCTTGGGGTGCAAAAGGCAACCGGCCAATGGGCTGGCCAATCCCCAGCCGCGCCGGGCCCTAGGCCTGTCGGTCACCCTGGACACCGGCAGGCGTTCTGGGAAGAACCCCGCTTCCACAGTTGACTCCGAATGTGTGAGTCACCCCGCCTGGTGCCACCGGGGGCTTGCATGGAGCAGAGATCGCCCCAGCAGGCGATTTACCGCTGCAGCTTCAGGCGCTGAGGTGAACAGTGCACTTGCAGAGAAAGTCTCAATCGCCCTGGGCAGGGCAGCAGCGGGCTTTGGCTGGCTCCCAGCCGGGAGGCTCCTGTGAGCCCAGCCGCCCCTCCCCATCCTCCCCCTGCTTATCTGACTGCAATTCCCCAGGCCCCATAAACAGGAGAGGCACTGGAAGTCCCTGATAAGAGGCTGCCCCACCTGGGCGCGCCTCACCTGTTCTCCCACGTCCCGGTGCCTTCTGCTGCCACACATGCTCCCTCGTCCTGGGTGACAACCCACCAGCTCAGGGCCCCGGCCTCCTTCCAGGCCCCAGGCGACGTCTCCCTCCGCAGACGAGCATCCTGGGCTCTCGGGCTTCCTAAGGCATCACAGCTCACGCCACCGTCCTCCAGGCCTGCCCTTCTCGGGGCCGCCCTCTTCGCCTCCCTCCCAGAACGTGGTCTCCCCAGGGTCACCTCCCTGTGTCAGCCCCTGTGCTCCTCCAATGTAATCGAAAATCACGTTGGCTGCTGTGGCAGCTCAACCCAATGGCAGCTCGAAAAGAGAGCGATGCCGAGTCCAGCAAAACCCCTTTCTGATGGGCACCGCCTGGCCTCCTCGCCCCCAGCCGTGCTGATCTGTGGGGATCGGGAGCTCAACACCGCTCCGCATTCGTTCCTGTCGTGTGTCTTCTCTTTTTAATTTGGTCATTCCTTCCTGTCGTTCACAGTGATTTCCTGTCGTTTGGGAACCCAGATGTCTTCTGTGGATCAACTTAGATCAGTGATGGCGAACCTATGACACGTGTGTCAGAGGTGACACGCGAACTCATTTTTTTGGTTGATTTTTCTTTGTTAAATGGCATTTAAATATATGAAATAAATATCAAAAATATAAGTCTTTGTTTTACTATGGTTGCAAATATCAACAAATTTCTATATGTGACACGGCACCAGAGTTAACTTAGGGTTTTCCAAAATGCTGACACGCCAAGCTCAAAAGGTTCGCCATCACTGACTTAGATTATTATTTAAAAAGCACTTCAGCCGAAACCGGTTTGGCTCAGTGGATAGAGCGTCGGCCTGCGGACTGAAGGGTCCCAGGTTCGATTCCGGTCAGGGGCATGTACCTGGGTTGCGGGCACATCCCCGGTGGGAGATGTGCAGGAGGCAGCTGATCGATGTTTCTCTCTCATCGATGTTTCTAACTCTCTATCTCTCTCCCTTCCTCTCTGTAAAAAATCAATAAAATATATCTAAAAAAAAAAAAAAAAAAAGCACTTCAGCCCTGGCCAGTGTCGATAAATGGTTAGAGCGCCGGCCTATGCACCAAAGGGTCTCAGGTTCGATTCTCTATCAAGGGCACGTACCTGGGTTGCAGGTTCAATCCCCGGCCCTGGTTGGGGTGTGTTCAAGAGGCAACCAATAGGTGTGTCTCTCTTATATCGATGTTTCTCTCTCCTCCCCTCCCCCCCCCCATTTTGCCCCCCTCTTCCTCCTTTCCATTCTCTCTGAAAATCGATGGGAAAAAGTATCCCCGGGTGAGGGTTAGAAGAAAAAACAAAACCACGTTCAGCTATGGCCGCGCCAACCCCGCCAGCCCACAGTGTGCTTTCCTCTCCTTCCGCAGAGGTAATAACAACACCGGCTGCCGCCTGCGCCATCGCTTTGCCAAAAGCCAGAGATGCGAGAGGCTGCATGGCTCAAGCCCTTGGTGTTACTGAGAAGACGCCAGGCAGGGAGCGGGAGGGGTGCCGAGACCCCAGCTGCCGATCCGGGCGGAGCGCAGCGTCCCCACCCAGACACTCCCACCCACGTCCCCTGCGGCCACTGGCTCAGCACAGAAGATCCCAACGGTGGGCAGCTGGACCCCGCCCTGGGGGCAGCCGCCGGGCAGGATGGGGGTGGGGAGTCTGTGAAGCAACGACACTTACAAGCCACGGCAGCCCGTCCGCTGATGCACAAACCGCTGCCCTGGCCACACCAGGGAGACGGTCCGGCCGCGAAAAGGAGGGAAGTCCTCAAGGGCTGCAGCCTGGAACCTGGACAAATCAGGGACGGGGAAGAGCCGGTCAGAGACTCCGCTTCATACGAGGTCATTGGTGTGAAGCGTCCCGAGCCGGCAGACCTATGGGCAGAGGAAGCGGCTGTGGCTTCCAGAGACGGGCTGTGGGAGGTGGGGGTGCCCCTGGTGGCTGCTGGGCCGGAGGGGAATGGAAGGTTCTGGGTTAGAAGGTGGTGGTGGCTGCACAGCCTCGTGACTCACTCAGAACCACAGCTGTGCGCCTTGTCGTGGTTTAGACGGTGAGTTTGGCAGCACGTGAACTGCGTCTTCATTTCTGAAAAGCAGCCACGGGGACCCTTCTGCTGGTGGCCCGCGAGGAGGCAATGGGCGTCAGGGCGGGCCCTCTCCACTGCTCCCCCCACCCAGCTCTCCAGAGGGTGCGGCGAGGCAGGGAGGGCCTCTCGGGTGGGGTTCCCCCAGAAGGGCCTTGCAGGGCAGGGGCACCCCTGAGCGCTGCCACCGAGGGGGGCCGGGGCGGCCCGGTGCCTACAGCAGCTCCTTGCAGTAACGTGCCCCCTGCCCAGCCCGACTGCAGGGCAGCCCAGCGTCCTCGGCCACAGCTGCATCCGGAGGAATTCTGGACGGCAGTCCCTCCTGCGGGGGTGGCAGCGAGCAGCCCTCCCACGGCTGGGTGGCAGCAGGGGGCACGGGGCCTGGAGCCTCGCCAGTGTGGGCGGGAGGGGGCCCTGATCAAGGTTGGCAGGAATCAGGGCAAAGGAGAGAAGCAGCAGCGAGTGTGGTTTCAAAAAAATTACCGCCCCTTCGTCAGTGGGAAGCTAATGGCTTTCATGTGGGCTGCCGGCTG
>NW_005871420.1:378677-380955 GCF_000147115.1 Myotis lucifugus | reverse complement strand
CCCTGAAGCTGGAAAGACGTGCTGAGTCATTGTCCTCACCGTAGAAAAAGGCCAGCCTTGGTGGAAGCAGCTTTCTCTGACCCCGTCACTCCCAGGTCTGTACGTCCAGGAGGAAGTGTAAAGAGGAACCGCCCACCTCAAAGCCAAGGGCACACAGCTGGGCCGGCTTCTTCATTCATCGTTAAAGGCAGCTGCTCGTCTTCGGTCTCAATGATCATTTCAGCACATAAATAAAGATAAGGAAATACACTCACTAGTTGTTAAGACATGGAAGAGAAGACAAAGAAACAAGGTCAGAAAGAGACACGGCGACAGAAGCCGCTGGACACAACCCATAGAACAATTTCAGAAGAGAGCACGCGAATTCCCGGGAACTTCGTTCCGAGCCCTTCACCGGAAATCTTATCCATTTTCACTTTCTTTCTTTTTTTTTTAAACTGTGGATTTTAAAAAAAATGAAAACCAGTTCCTAAGTGCTGCTGTGGACATTCTCAGTGCGAGGCGTGAACTCGGGGCGGGGTGTCATCTCACAGTTTAATCTGGGGAATGGTGCTCAGGTCCAAGTGATGTGAAGTGCTAGCTGCGTGGACTTGATGGGCTCTTGATTGGCGCGATGGGAATGCACAGCTACCCCCCAGGTCAGCTTGCAGGTGCTTGTTAGAAGGTGTGCGCGGGGTGTTCTCAATTATCGGCAACTTGTTATGCATGCTAAAGGGTTAAAGAAGCATTGACTCACTTAATGACTTCAGGGTGATTAACCCCTTCTGGACTTGGTGTCCCCCCTTCCTCAGGCTGGTGTCAAGACTAAATGAGATGTTGTCTAGCTGCTATCAGACACTTCTTGCCCCTGGGTTCCCCCCACCCCCATAATAAATGTTAAACACCTTAGAAAAAATCAAATGATGACAAACTGATTCTAAAATTTATATGAAGAAGCAAAAGACTCAAAACAGTCAACACAATACTGAAGGAGAAAACCAGAGTTGGAAGACTGACATTATCGGACTTCAAGACTTACTATAAAGCTACAGTGATCAACACAGGGTGGTACTGGTGAAAGAAGAGACAAACCGTAGATCAATGGAACAGGAGGTCAACAGAGAACCCAGAAACATGACCTCCATGACATAGTCAACTGACCTTTGACAGAGGAGCAAAGACAATACAATAAAACAAAACAGTCTTTTCAACAAATGGTGCTGGAACAACTGGACATCCACATGCAAAAAAAAAAAAAAGAATGTAGACACAGATCTTCCATTTTGAAGAAACATGAACTCAAATGGATCATAGATTCAGATGCAAAATGCAAAATGATAAATCTCCTAGACAATAACATAGTAAAAAAAAACCTAGATAACTTTTAAAAGGCAGGATTCAGGAAACAAAAATTGATAAACTAGACTTCATTAAAATTAAAAAATGTCTGCTCTGTGAAAGACAATGTCAAGAGAATAAGAAGACAAGCCACAGACTAGGAGAAAATATTTGCAAAAGACACATCTGATAAAGGGCTGTTACCTAAAATATACAAAGAACTCAAAAAACTCAACAGGAAAACAACCTGATTAAAAAAAAATGGGCAAAGTCCTCAACAGACACCTCATCAAAGCAGATACACAGACGGCAAACAAGCACATGAAAAGATGCTCCACATCTTATGTCATCAGGGAAATACAATGGAAAACAGCGAGATACCAGGGCACACCTCTTAGAATGGCCCAAATCCAAAATGCTGACACCACCAAATGCTGGCGGGGATGTGGAGCAATAGGAACGCTCAGTCATTGTTGGTGGGAATGCAACACGGTACAGCCAATCCGGAGGACAGTTTGATGGTTTCCTACAAAACTGAACATACTCTTAGCAAACAATCCAGCAATCACACTCCTTGTTATTTACCCAATGGAGCTGGAAATGTATGTCCACACGAAAACCTGCACACGGGTTTCTATAGCAGCTTTATCTGTAACTGCCCAAACCTGGAAGCAACCAAGATGTCCTCCAGGAGGTGAAAGGATGGAACTGTGGCACATCCAGACAATGGAATATCATTTGTCACTAAAAAGAAATGAGCTATTAAGCCATACAAAGACATGGGGGAAACTTAGATACACATGGCTAAGTGAAAGAAGCCCATCTGAAAGGCTTCATACTGCACGATTCCAACTACATGACGTACTGGAAAAGGCAAAACTATGGAGACAGTGAAAAGATCGTAGTTTGCCAGTGTTTGGGGGAAGGATGGATAGGTACTTCAGAGGATTTTAGTGCAGTG
>NW_005871420.1:373677-375015 GCF_000147115.1 Myotis lucifugus | reverse complement strand
TGTGGGGATGGGGAGAAGGACTGCCTCCTCTTCTTCTCTTCTGTCTGCCCTCTTCCTTAAGACCCCCCCCGCCGCGACAAACGAAACAACACAACCCCCCCCCCCCCCCCCCCCCCCCCGCGCATCGTAGAGATCGGCCCCCCCCTCTCGTCATCGGCCGCGAGGGTTTGGTGTGAATGATGTGATCGGTACATCAGTAGAATTTAGTGCAGTGATAATACATGTGTGTGTTATATTATCATGTGTGGTATACACTGTCATCACACATTTCACCGAACCCATGGAATTTCCAACACGGAGGTGAACACTTTTGGAAAATATGGGTTTGTGTGGATGGTGGTTGTCAATGTCAGTCCATCAGTGGTAATTATTGCAGCACCCTGGTAGGGGATTTTGATGATGGGGGAGGCTGAGCCTGGGTGGGGGCAGGGGTGTATGGGAAATCTCTGTACCTTCCCCTCAGTTTTGCTGTGAACCTAAACGGCTCTTAAGAATGTAAAGACTTCGTTTAAACAATCAAATGATGGTTTGGTTATTTTATTTGCTGGAGCTAATCAAAGAGATACCCATAAGGTTATTGAAATTTGTGGGTTTTTTCTAGATCTTTTTGTTAGAAATAAGATTTGCTGAATGGAAACGGAGGTGGGGAGGGAGGGAAAGGAAAGGGAGAAGGAGAGAAAGAAAGGGAGATGGAGGAGACTACGTTAACCAAGCAAACACCACCCCTTAAAGCAGAGCTCACCCTATGTCATCCCCACCTGTTTTTATGGAAACCAGGAAGAAAGCAAAGGCCTGGCCTCTCTCTGCTCCTGCCCGGAGGGGCTGGCAGGCCCTCCCCCTGCGCAGACACCCATTGATGAAGACCTTCATTTTCTTGAAACAGTAAACTGAAAAAATACCCCTGGAATAGAAATATGTAAAGACATGAAAAGAAAAAGAAAAAAAAAGAGAGAAGCATGATACAGAGTAAGATCTAGCTGCGGAACTATTTACGGCTGAGTGAGTTGGGCTCCTGATGATCCCTTAGTCACAGTGTCAGGTCCCACCCTGCAGGGCTGGACCCTGATTTCACTTCCTGCATTAGCGGGGTCATCGCACAGACCAGGGCTGCTGCTCCTGTCGCCTGTTTCGTGGGGCTTAGAGTGTGTCCTTCAGACCAAGGACGTCACGGCCTCTGGGAAAGCCCATGCCCCGCCGTGGGGTTCCGGAGAGAAGTGTTGATGTCCGATTAAGCTTTTGGGGAAAGAGGGGAGCAATGTCTGGCATCTATAGAGGGGGGCAGAGGGGAGCAAACATGGGTTCCAGAGCCAGGTTCACACTCTCTGCGGAGGATGGTGG
>NW_005871420.1:308660-373442 GCF_000147115.1 Myotis lucifugus | reverse complement strand
AATAGGAACGATCAGTCATTGTTGGTGGGAATGCAACACGGTGCAGCCAATCCGGAGGACAGTTTGATGGTTTCCTACAAAACTGAACATACTCTTAGCAAACAATCCAGCAATCACACTCCTTGTTATTTACCCAATGGAGCTGGAAATGTATGTCCACACGAGAACCTGCACATGGGTTTCTATAGCAGCTTTATCTGTAACTGCCCAAACCTGGAAGCAACCAAGATGTCCTCCAGGAGGTGAAAGGATGGAACTGTGGCACATCCAGACAATGGAATATCATTCGTCACTAAAAAGAAATGAGCTATTAAGCCAGCGGTTCTCAACCTGTGGGTCGAGACCCCTTTGGCGGTCGAACGACCCTTTCACAGGGGTCGCCTAAGACCAACCTGCATAGCAGATATTTACATTACGATTCATAACAGTAGTAACATTACAGTTATGAAGTAGCAACGAAAATAATTTTATGGTTGGGTCACAACATGAGGAACTGTATTTAAAGGGCCAGAAGGTTGAGAACCACTGCATTAGAGGGTGTTTGAACGGAGCTAGACTGCAGGGGGGAGGGCAGGAAAGTTGTTTTCTGTCATTGCTGATTGATTCGGGCCACCACCACCCCCACCCACCGCCTTTCTTAGTTGAGAAAGTTTAGATTCGCATTCGAAGAGCTCTCTGGCCCACTCGGAGCTGGCTGAGTCAGCCTCTGGGACATGAAGGAGGCCACACCTCGTCAGCCACCAGGGAACGTCATCATGACAGGAATGAATGAATGAATGAATGAACAATGAAAGAAGAATCTGGTAGCACCTGCTGCTCATATGAAGACCAATGCCGGCATCTGATGAGCCCAACCAAGTCAAAAGGCAAATGGGGTGCCAGGGTTACACGGTCAGGTTGCTTCTCCCCGATACTCCTCCTCCTGCACCCGCTCCAATTCTTTAACCCATTCTAATTTTGTGAATAAATTATAAGATTGAAAGATACATCAAACACAAATTATTTCCAAACACAACCTTGGATGGCTCTCACCCAGGCGCTCCCCGGGGTGGCTGGATGGCATCTCATCTAGACGACTCCCCCCACAGTCTGCACCAAGGACAACGCTTCAGACTCCAGAACTTTCCAGCAAAGACTGAAATCAAGGTCTTCAACAGAAAAGCCTTGAGACAAACAAAACAAATGCAAAGAAAAAACAGGTCTTGGTTGGACCGGACTCAGGAGGCTTTGTCCAAGCCACTCGGAGCTGCCCTGGAGCGCTCTCGTGCGGCATCACCAACGGTGCGGTCAGATCCGGGACCTCTACGTCCCTGGAGAGAAAAAGGTGCAAAAGAATCCTTTGGTGCTTGGAGAGTGATTTCAAAGCAGCCTTTGAGGTCACCCATGGAGATGCTTCAGACAGAAATTACAAGCAAGAAACAAAATGTTCTCCTTTGATTTCATCAAAGTGGGCAGAGCCCCGAGGTGTGACTTCCACTGGAATCAAAGCTTGGCCGAAGCGCCAGTCCACACCTCTCATCATTTTCGTCTGGGGCACAAGGAGGTAGGCAACGATGCAGGCTGGGGCCTGCTTGCCCCCCTTCCCCTCCTCCCCCCAGGTGCTCCCGCATGGTGATACCTGGCTGAGGCCAGAGGAGGCTGTCGGGTTACCTGCTGGACATAGACGCTCACCTTGCTGTCCGAGGGCCTGGAAAAGGGAATCCCTTAACCTGCCTTTCCTTGGCCAATGCTTCACCATGGTTTAGAGATTTGGGGTCTTTATTTTGTAATCCTCCCTTGGAGATATGTTTTATTGATGTTTTAGAGAGAGAAGAGAGAGAGGGAGAGAAACATTGATATGAGCGAAAAACATCACTGGGTTGCTTCCCGTCCACACCCCGACCAGGGATGGAACCTGCAACCTGGGGGTGTGCCCTGAGAGGGCATGGAACCTGCAGTCCTTCTGTACATGGGATGACAGTCCAACCAACTGAGTCCCACTGGCCAGGGCAGAGACGTGGGGTCTTTAGATGACATTCATCTCCATCAAGGTGAAGGCATCTGGCGAAGCTGATACATCCACGGGTCAGCCCCCAGAACCACGGTTCCCACAACACTGTCCTCTCTGGAGAGAGCAGCGAGGAGACCTAGCTATGGGTGGATGATAAGAATAATAGTAAACAGTGACTGTTATTGCTGGTGAAGCCTGTGTTCAGTTGGATTGATTTGCTGGCTCCCTGAACCAGCCACAGCATGGTGTCTGAGTCAAAACCCAGACGACCCAGCAGGCAAGGAAAAAACAAAAAGCAGATGAAGGCTCTCGAAAGAGCCACAGGAGGATTCCATCACAGTGCGGAGGGAAACTTCTGCCGCCTTCTTCCTCCAGCCTTCTCTCTGTCCCTCACATTTCAGTTCTTGGAGATGTTCCTCCTCTCCTCCCCCTCTCCCAGGGTACACTGATGGCTTTCCTTCTGTCTTTAAAAAAAATTGTTTTTAATTTTTATTGATTTCAGAGAGGAAGGGAGAGGGAGAGAGAGAGACAGAAACATCAATGATGAGAGAGAATCACTGATCGGCTGCCTCCTGCAAGCCCCCTACTGGGGATTGAGCCCCCAGCCTGGGCATGTGCCTAGCTGGGAATCGAACCATGACCTCCTCCTTCATAGGTTGATGCTCAACCACTGAGCCACACTGCCTGGGCTCCTTCCTTTTTGTGCAACAGTCGTTCTCAAACCTTTTCATGGAAAATGCTACCATTTGCTCCCTTCCCCTCTCTTTCCTTCTCCCTCTACTAAAAGCTGGCATTCTGGGTGGGGGGACTCCGGGCGTGGGTTGGGAGAAAGAGTCTAGGGTTATTGGTGAATTTAATATGTGGTCCTGGAAATGTTACAGATACTTGTAGGTAACTTACCGTTTGTTGAGCACGGTGTGAAATTCCTGAATTTCACCGGGGTCTACATTGGGGTTTCCTGGAGGCTCCCAGTGCACATTAAATTTCTGGAGATGGGGATGGCCCCTCTCTAAAGGTGATTAATCCTCACACCATCTTATCAAGGAGCATCTCCCCAGAACAGTGTCCACTGAGCCACGCTGGCGGTGCTATTCTCTTTTTTTATTTCAGAGAGGAAGGGAGAGGGAGAGAGATATAGAAACATTGATGATGAAAGAGGATCATCGATCAGCTGCCTCCTGCACGCCCCCTACTGGGGATTGAGCCTGCAACCCGGGCACGTGTCCTTGACTAGACTCAAACCCAGGACCCTCCAGTCCACAGTCGACGCCCTATCCACTGAGCCAAACCAGCCAAGGCCATGCTATTCTTGATAGAGAGGTTTTGTTCTCCAGGCAAAGGGGGTGCATAAAGCTGAGCCAATAGGCCAATTCAGCGATGGCGTAAAAACAAGAGAGAAACTTGAAACTCATGATGTCACCAGGCAGTCTTCTGGGAGGCGGAGCTCCTGGGAATGCCTACAGCAAGGCAAGTGGGGGGGGTGGGGAGGGGGGAGACACGGTGAGAGCCTCGGGGACAAGGATTCAGGCCCAGCAGCACACACTGCTCACGCGGTGGCATGAATGGTGTCATTCTGCAGCCACACGCTACAACCCTGAATTTCAGCTTGCTCCAGGCCTCGGCTGATAACTAGAAACAGAAAATCGGTAAACCAACCATTTAAAAAAATGATTATGGCTTTTCCAAAGCCCCCAGCTCCTCTGCTTCCTTCCTTCCCTACACTCCCCTACCAGCCCCCACCCACTCCCTCCACATCACGGCTTCTTAAATGGACCAGAGGCACAGCAAGACCCGGGAGAGGGTGGGCCTGAGCCACCTGGGGAGAGGAGCCCCAGCCCAGCGCCAGCCCCTGGCGCCCGCCATCGGGGCTGCTATTTTGAAGGGCTGCCTTGAGATCGGTGACCCCGGGCATTTTGTTATTTTTACTGTTTGCTTTTGGAACTTCTTAAAACAGACCTCAAAGAAGAGAAAACTCCTGTCTGAAACGCATTCCTGTCAGACTCCAAGGAGTGACTCACCCAGGCTGTGCTGGCATCGACGCTCCCTGTTGAGTTAATACGATTAGACTCATAAGTTCTATTTTTGAAATGTAGGCTTTGTACCCTGAATATTCTCCCAGAACAAAAATGACTGGGCGGGGGAGAGCACACCGCTGTTTACACGTTTGGCATCATCTAAATGCGTGCTGTTTGCCCACTTACTCACCTTTCATCGTCTCTTTTTCCATCCGATTAAAGAGATTGGGCAAATGTTCTTTACACTACAAGTTGCATAATGTTCTTGCCCGTGCAGAAGATAACAGCCTGAAAACTTCACCAAATGCCCGCTGACCGATGACCCGAGAAGCAAAACATGGCACATACACCCAATGAGCTATTGCTCAGCATTATAAAGAAGAGAAATTCTGACACATGATCGATCCCACCTGCATGAACCTTCAAGGCATTGTGCCGAGTGAAAGGGGCCGGTCACAAGGACCATACTGTGTGACGTCACTTAGGTGGCGTCCCTGGCGCAGTCAGATTCATAGAGACGGAATGTAGAGGGTTGGGGACCAGGGGCTCGTGTTTGGGAAGACGAAAAAGTTCTTAATGCATTCAGTCATACATTTAAAAATGGTTGAAATGGTAAATTTTCTGTTATGTGCATTTTAACACACACACACACACACACACACACACACACACACACATACACACACACACACACACACCTGTTTCCCTGGGAACAGACACCTGAATACCCCAGCCTTCCCCAGGCGTTTTTGATCTCACCCACCCGCTCCTCCAGAAAACCTCCCTTGGGTGCCCCTTCTTCAAAGCCAGCACGTGGCCAGACCTATACCCTACGCATCCAGGCCCGCCCGCTCCAACCAGGGAGGTGGTTTCCCGACAGCCTTCGGTGGGCGGTCTTGGCAGAGGCAGGCGCGGCCTTCCTTCCTGGGAGGAAAGTCTCAGCCGTAGAAATTGGATGGTTGCTGAGATTTGTTTTCAGGCACCGTAGTCATTACAGAAGCTCACACGCAAAGCCTTTGTTCTTGTGTAATAAACAGCCAGCCACGGAGGGTTCAAAGACACATGGCCCTGCGTTTGGCCATAAAGTTCACCCAAACTGTGGGGCGGCTCGGCCCCATCCCCCACCGCCTGTAAAGGTAGCGTTTGTCGGGTAATTGTTGATAACTCCTGTGAAGCAGGGTTGCACACAGTAAAAGACTTCACGTGGGGCCATTAGGAGCAACGAACTGTGCTGACCACAAACCTCAACAGAAGGATTCTGTATTTGAGGTTTAAGTAAAAAAATAAGGATCTTTCTTCTGCCAAGACCAGAAAGGTCTTTCGAAAACTTCATTTCTGAAGGAGTTCCTGGCACGACTGCAGACGCAATAATCACCCATGTCACATGTGTTCTCATGCCTTCCTCCTGGGGCACCCCACCCGGTTCAGAATTACATGGTGCTTGGGAGGCCCATCAGTAGATGATCAGTAGACGAGTGGATGAAAAAGCTGTGGGACATTTACACCAGGGAATACGGTGCAGCAGTAAAAAAAAAGAAGGCTCTCTTACCCTTTGAGACAGCATGGAGGGACCTGGAGAGGATCACGCTAAGTGAAGTAAATCAGTCGGAGAAAGACAAGTATCACATGACTGCATTCATATGTGGAATCTAAGTAACAGAGACATGGAAGCATGGAACAGGGAGCAGAATCTCAGCGGGAAGGCGGGGGAGGGTGGGTGGGTGGGAGGTAATCAACCAAAGACCTTGTATGTGTATGTGCATAACCCATGGACACAGACAACAGGGAGCTGAAGGCCTGGGGTGGGGGGAGCAGCAGGGGTGGGCTGGAGGGGCTCAATAGGGGAAAAGGGGGACATCTGTAATACTTTCAACAATAAAGGATTTTTTTTTTTAAAGAATTACATGGCAAAGGTGCATACAGCCGGGGAGTGACCAGTCAGAACATTCCTCAAAGAGTCCTTGTGCAATAGAATCGTTTTAACTAGATTCGTCCTGAACGTCTTAGTCCTTGTCCTGACACAGCCTCCTTTCTCTTTACGATGCGCCTGGATGGAGTCTGGACATGCGAGGGCTGCGGGGAACTGGATCAAACAGAGACCGAATTGTCAGATGAACTTTACAAGTAAAAAGCCTGGCGCGTGGTTTCCATACGCAGGCCACTCCCCGTGTCTTAACTGGGCTAATGCGGAGTGAGGTTAACACACCGCGGTGGGTTCCCCCCCTCAGCTTCACGCTGCCGGACACTCCAGTGGACGTGCCCTCGGGGCAAAGGAGAAAGACGAATAAGAACTCAATCTCCACCCGCTGCCAGGACACTCACAGGAAGCTCTCCCTCTGGCCAGGGCTGGGGAGCCCCGCTCAGCGGTGTAAGCACGGAGCCCAGGGGCAGGCTGGCTGGCTTTGCTGACTGCCGCTGAGGTGCAAGGCCACCGTGCACCAGCCAGGCCAGCCAGCTCCGGGCAGGCAGCCAAGGTCTCGGGCATGGTTTCCTCAGCTCCACACTGTTGCCCTCCCCTCGACTCTTTCCTGGCAGAGCAAAGGATGCCATTGCTCCCGGAGCCCCTCCGATGGCTCAGGGGGCACACTGCCAACAGAGCACACATCCGTGGTCCCGGAAGGCCCGCGCGGTCAGAGTCCTGCACAGAAATAAAATAAAAAACCAACGCAGACCCCAGAGAACTCTAGAAAAGACCTCGTCGGTGAGGGCGGAGGGATGTCTGGCCACATCCCTGACCGCTGATAATGACATGTGCTGTGAAGAAAGGGACAGAGTGATTTTTGATGGGTGGTCAGGCGATAATGCTAAGCTAAGACCCCATGATGGAAAGGAGCCAGGAGAGCAAAAACACAAGAGGGAAGCATTGTATGTGGGTGACAGGTCAAGTGTAAAGGCCCTGAGGCAGGGGTCTAGGGCAGTGGTCGGCAAACTGCGGTTCAAGAGCCACATGCGGCTCTTTGGCCCCTTGAGTGTGGCTCTTCCACAAAATACCACATGCGGGCGTGCATATAGTGCGATTGAAACTTCGTGGCCCAGCCCTAACCGGTTTGGCTCAGTGGATAGAGGGTCAGCCTGCAGACTCAAGGGTCCCAGGTTCGAGTCCGGTCAAGGGCATGTACCTTGGTTGTGGGCACATCCCCAGTAGAGAGTGTGCTGGAGGCAGCTGATCGATGTTTCTCTCTCATGGATATTTCTAACTCTCTATCCCTCTCCCTTCCTCTCTGTAAAAAAATCAATAAAATATATTTTAAAAAATAAAAATCATCATTCTACCCTTTAAAAAAAGAAAAGAAAAGAAAAAGAAACTTCGTGGCCCATGCGCATAAGTCGGTTTTCAGCCTGGGCGAGTCTATTTTGAACAAGTACTGTTGATATTTGGCTCTGTTGACTAATGAGTTTGCCGACCACTGGTCTAGGGTATTTAAGGAGCAACCCAGCTTACGTGCATGTGTGTGTGTGCATGTGTGTGCATGTGTGTGCATATGTGTGTGCGTGTGTGTGTGTGTGTGTGTGTGTGTCTAGAGTGGAGGAAGGTGGGACGGGCAGGTGGCTGAATTACAGACGTGGTCAGGTCCCCTACGAAGAGCATCAGGGGAGGCGTGAAGATGGCCCCCAAATGACCTCCGAGGGAGCCCTCTTCTCACCTGGAGCCCTGAGCCACCAGGAAGCCAGTGGAGGAACCATCTGACTCAACAGCCAGTGAGGCAGGGCTCCTGTCGCCTTACACACAGCTGACAAAGGTGTGTTCCTCCCCTGCTGCCCCCTCCGCCCACCTTCACCATGTAAGACATAACCCAACACCACTGACAGCTCCCTGCGTTCTCAGCAAAGGAGGCAGAGCCAGGCCCTGGGCCACCCTTCCCACGGACTCTGGTTTTCTCTATGGTTTCCACCGGGGGTCCTTCTCCCCAGGGGACATTGCTGTCTGGCTGGCTTTCTGGTGGAGACCTGATGCCTCATGGACGGCTACGTGGTCCCTTCCTCCACCTGGGAAGCCAGCAGGGTAGCCTCTTGTTCGAATCAGCACATCGCTGCCTTCTCTCTGCGTCAACTCTCCCTCTGTCCACCGTTGGTAACACTTGCGAAGGCCTTGGGGGCCCACCTGGGTGCTCCAGGATCGCATCCCCTCCCTAGAGCCTTCCTCACATTCACAAAGTCCCCTTTGTGTGGAAGGCAGCATGTTTGCAGCCCCCCGGGGTTAGGACATCTCTGGGGAGAGGAGCATTCCTCAGCCTCCCACGAACCTCAGGCCAGGCCACTTTATGGGCCAGCAGCCAGCCCGGAGGGCGGGCCCCAGCGGTGGCGGACAGATGGCCAAATCATGGGACACAACCTACTTGACCATGTGGCCTTAGGAGGAGCTCCCGGGGAAACCAGGGTGTTGCAGATGTGGGGCCATGCTCGCAAGGCCTGCCCAGAAGGTGTTCCCAGAGATGTTTGTGTTTTTAAAGATGCCTTTGGATGAAGGGAATAAGGGTCAAATGACAAGGGCAAGATTAGTAATGAGCCCCTTGCTGTGAGCCAGCGGTCACCCCTCTATTGGAGGAAAATAACGAACAAGCAGTGTTCAGGCCGACGGGGACGTGAAACCCTCTGGACCCAACACCCAAGACCGGCTCTCATTCTCCCCGCTCCTCCCGCCGAGGTGGTGCAATACATCGCTGACGGGAAGTGAGGTCACGTCTCTGTCACTTCAGCCGAAGCGCAGCGGGGTGCGATTTACACAGTGTGAGTGGCCGTTGGCTTTGCTCATTTTCTTCCCGCCCATGCGATCCCCCCTGACATGCTTTTAAAGAACTGGACCCCGAAGAGTCACAGGGAGCGCGAAGCCTAACAAACACATCATTAAACCTCTACGACTTCCTCCCAGCACGCTCTGTCCAGATGCGGAGGACGGCGAAGGCTTTGTTTCCAGACCACCCTCGTCAGGGCTCCCGCCCACCCCCCACTTTATGAAATTGCCTTCGGGCAAATAAAAAGGGTCATAAAGATCTAAGTTGCTGCTTCTCCCTTTTTTTTTTCTCCAATTAAATGAATCTAAATGAGCAATCGCTGGTTCCAGAAAAACAACCCAAGACATTTCCCTTTCTCTCTATTTTCCAAGTCCGCCTCCATTCTCAAGGCTCCGAGAGTCCCACGGAGGGCTCCGCGAGAAGCCCCCTTCCTCGGAGGAACAGGCTCCTTCCGAGAAAGCTCCCGGCTGGCCCGGCTGCCCACCTGCCTGCGGTGACAGAGCCCGCGGCTCAGAGACGCCACCCACCAGAGCTCTGCTGTATCAGTCAGGGCTCAGTGTAGAGCAGTGGTTCTCAACCTTCCTAACACCGAGACCCTTTAATACAATTCCTCATGTTGTGGTGACCCCCAATTTCATTGTTACAAATTGAACATAATTGAAGCATAGTGATTAATCACAAAAACAATATGTAATTATATATGTGTTTTCCGATGGTCTTAGACAACCCCTGTGAAAGGGTCATTCAACCCCCAAAGGGGTCTCGACCCACAGGTTGAGAACCGCTAGTGTAGAGGCTGAATTCTGCCCCCTGGGACACACGTTGAAGTCCTCAGGCTGTACCTGTGAAATGTGACCTTATTTGGAAATGGGGTCTTTGTGGAGGGCATCAGGATGAGATCAGACTGTCTGGCGACGTGGCTCAGTGGTTGAGCATTGACCTATGAACCAAGAGGTCACAGTTCGATTGTCGGTCAGGGCACATGCCGAGGTTTCAAGCTCCATCCCCAGTGTGGGGTGTGCAGGAGGCAGCCGGTCCATGATTCTCTCTCATCATTGATGTTTCTGTCTCTCTTTCCCTCTCCCTTCCTCTCTGAAATCAATAAAAATATATTTTAAGAAAAAAAAAAGAGTAAATCAGACAGAATCAGAGTGGGCCCCACCCCAATGACCGGTGTCATTAGAAGAGGAAGTGTGGACACAGACACATAGAGGGAGGCCACAGGGAGGCGGGAGAGCACCCCAGGTGGCTGTGACTCTAAGCACCACGGACTGTTGTCATGGCCCAGAAACTCGGCAAAGGCAAGGCAGGGGCTTCCTCTGAGCCCCCAGGAAAGAAGCAACCCTGTGCTGCCTTGGACTCCGGCTTCCGGCCCCAGGCATCAGGCAGCGCGTCCGCTGTGGGGCCTCCTGGGCTGGGCTGCTTTGTGCAGCAGCCTTAGCCACAAACACGCCGAGTTCGGCCAAAATTCGCCTTGCGGTCAGATGGACACAAAAACTGCTGTCTGGCCCTGTTCCTCATGTATCTTTCCTGCTTCTCACATTTCCTAAACCCGACTTCGGCTGCCGATTTGAGGAAGAGCTGCCAGTGCCCTCTTGGGGTTTGGCTAGCTCCTGGGTGTGGGGAGGTGGGGTTTGGCGGGGGGCGGGATGTCTCCTTCCCAGCACTCCCTCCCCCCAAGTTCTCTCGAAGTAGCTGGAGCAAAGCGAAATCACAGTGATACCACACAGGTTGTCTCCGAGGGGCTCGGGAGGGAGCACAGAAGATGGGCATCTAGTGGGTACCTAGTGCCTGCCTGACCCCTGCCGGAGCGGTGCCTGGCCTACCTGGTCCGCACCCCTGTGAGGTGAGGCCCAAGCCCCCCATTCTGCAGGTGCATTGCCTGTGGGCGGGATCCAAGCCAGGTCTCCTCGCTCCAAAGACCCCAGAAGGATTCCGCCGCAGCCTGGTGTCCCCGTGGCCCTGTCCTCCAAGCAGGCTCCGTGCGGGGTCACTGAGTTTACATTCAGCTCCGTGTCATTAGAGCCGCGTTCTCAAACTCCCAGCATCAGGATTGGTTGGAGGGCCGGTCATCACACCCATTGCTCCCCGCCCCGGTCCTCAGAGTTTCTGATTCGGTGGGTCTGGGTGGACCCCAGATTCTGCATTGCTGATGCGTTTCCAGGCTCTGGGGGTTGAGGACCACGGGTCCGTGTGAGCCTGGATGGCATCAGGTGTGAGCCAAGTCCTGGTGCCCACGCCCTCCTGTGATGGGAGAGAGAGGTGAGGAAGAGCAGGCCTTCTCCTTCCTCACCGCCCCCCCTTTTCCTTCCCGGATCCTCCCCCCGCAGTGACCCATCTGCTCCATCCTCAGTGCTCAGCTGGCCGTTTGGCCTTCCCGTTTGGCCCCCGTTAGTGGTCTCTGCACGTGGCAAAGGGCCACGGAACTGTTCCCGGGGCAGACCTGCCCACAAGGAGACGTCACTCCTGCGCTCTTCCCGTCCTGAACTTTCCCTTTGGAATTATTTCACTGCACATTGGGGAGGGCCACGGAGACGGACGAGCCAGCCTCCTCCCAGCACAGCCAGCACATCTGTCCAAAGAACAATGTGCTTTTCCCCCAGAAGCACCAGTGCCTCTCCCAGGCTGTCTGTCTGTCAGCACCTCTCTGTGTCCCCGACCCTCTCCGATCAATTCCACTTAATTTGTTGCAACAGGTAGACGCTCCGCTCACGTGGATGGCAGCTGCAAACCGTGGAGGACTTGGGAGGAAGCGTTCCATTCAGACCGCAGGCCTGAACGGCTCCTGGGATTGGCCAGGGACTCCGTTGCCGTGGCAACCCCACTGGCTGCTTCCTGCCTGACCCCCTGCACCTCCATCATTACCCTCAGCGACACCGCAGATTATTAAAGCACTTTAATTAACTCGGCTCTGGGCAGGGGCCTTAGTCATCGCCTGTCACCCTCTCGGCAGCGACCTGAGCCTGCCACCTCTCAGAGGGCAGCCCATGAATCAGTCCTGGCCTTCCGCACATGGGGGGCGGGGGGGAGAGAAATTTATCTCCAAACGGCACTCGGAGAGATGAAACAGCTGCAGCTGCCTCCTTTGCCTTCCACGGGCACGCGTTCCCTCTGTCCTTCCAACGCACATTCATTTCAGGTAAATACTGACACCTGTGGGAGGGAGGGAGGGAGGGAGGGGAGGGAAGGGACAGAGGGATGAGGGCCCCAATTCAAGCAGGCGGGCTCCTCACCTGGGCCCAGGAACCCGAATGGTACACACCGACGTTTTCATTGCACTGGCCTCTACCTGAGATCCATCGTTCCTTTCCAACAGCACGTAGGCAGCAGCCTCAGTGCGTCCACAGCCCCTGTGACTTCGGGGACACTAAAAGCACAGGTGACCCCATACCGAGTGCATCTCGTGCCGACGTCTGCACCATCGTCCACGCCCATCTCCAGTTCAAAGTGACCGTCGGGCTTCGTCCCACCCGTGGGCCCCGTTATGGGTCCCGTGACGATGCAGCGTGAACTGCTCTACCATTCACTGGTTTTATTTATACACAAATATGTTTATGTAATTCACTTGTTTAATGGTGTCTTAATATAACTGGTTTCCTTTAAGCCTGTATGTTCTAGTTCATGCGCTTAAAAAACGTATTCTGAGAAGTGGCCCACAGGCTCCACCGACGGCCCCAGAGGCTGGTGGGAATCGGAGGTTAAGGACCCGGAAAGGAAGATACTTCCACTAAGGTGGCCCTTGGTTTTCCCCTCAGGGGAGCCAGCCATTGGCATCTCCTGAAGAAGGTGTATATCTACACCTCCCTATCACTCAATGGACGGATTAATAGATATAAAGTCAGCGTATGTATAAATGTACTTGCACGAAGAGAAAGAGTGGGGTTTTATTTGCAAAGAAAATTCAGGATTTCGACACTTATTTACCTCTGTTTTTGACCATTCTAGTCCTCAAAAGTGCTGCAAATATTCCCTACAAATGTGAGAACTGGCGAAGTTGACCCGGACTTTCTAATGGGGAAATGTATATTTTAAAAATGAGAGCCGAGGCTCGGAAGATAGCATGATGCTCATACAGACCGCCGGAGACTTTACGCTCCTTAACTGACAACTCATCCTGTTTCAGTGAATTCTGCCAGAGCGAAGGCCTGGGATACCCTCTGCACTTACTGCTCCCCCACGGAGAGTGCGCAACCCAAGTCCCAGAACTCCTGTGAAGGGTTCTGTTCGCGTATCTTCATTTATCTTGTTTAACAAATACTCCTGCGGCGTTTGCCACGTGCTGGGCCACACCAACTGCTTCCGGAGCACGGGCTGACCTTCCACTCACACCCCTGGGAAGGAGGTGCGGTCATGGCCCTCAATTTCCAGGCGAAGAACTGAGGCCCCAGCAGTTGAATGCCTCGTGTGGAGCTCCTCCAGCCAGTCTGTCCCTGAGCGACCCCCCATGGTGCCCTGGGCCCCGCCCAGGCTGGTCTTCATGCTATTGGCTGTTCCTCGTCCTCACACAGCTACCTTGGGCAAGACTCAGACCTGGTCTGTCTGAACCGGGCACACGCTCTAATCATCGTGCCTTTCCAAGCCGTTGCTCAGGTCCTCACCTGACACCAGATCAGAGTCACAGGCACGTGGCAAGATCACGCCTTGGGCTGCTCAGGAAACCCTCCGTGTACCTCCCCACCCACCCATTAAGGGAAGGACACGAACCCCCGGCATCTGAAAGAAAACGCACATCTCCCTGATGGTACTTGCTTGTGCTTCATCCTTCAAAGGACAACTGCTGTGCAGATGCCACGCCCGCATCAGATGAAAGCGCAGGCGCTGCATCTAATCTGCCATCTCTACCTGGGAGCTGCCTAATAACCGCCTCCCGGCAAGTCCGTCATTACGAGCAAGACTGCCACTCAGCACCGGCACCACCCCGGGTGTGAGTTCCAGGAGCACGCGATGGCTGTGAGCCCATGGGCACGGCCTCTGGATGCTGGTCTGAGGTTCAGCTTCACCCTGAGGAGGGACATGCAGGACCGAGGAGGCTTGGGGACTCACCTGGGGACCAGTGTGACCACCCATGTCAAGGTTTGAACTGAATTGGTTCCTGCTACACTTCCTGGCCCCAAGCAACTGCTGTAGCTCTCTCTTTTTAATTAAAAAAAAATGCTTTAATCCTCACCTGAGGGTATTTTTCCATTGATTTTTAGAAAGAGAGTGGAAGACAGAGAGAAATATGTATGTGAGAGAAACACATCGATCGGTTGCCTCCTGCTAGAGCCCTGACCAGGGCCTGGGCTGGGGAAGAGCCTACAACTGAGGTATGTGCCCTTGACCGAAATCGAACCTGGGACCCTTTGGTCCGCAGGCCGATGCTCGATACACTGAGCCAAACCGGTTAGGGCTCTCTCTTTTTAAAGTCAACATTATTGATTTACATACAATAATGCACCAATTTGCTTGTACAGTTCAATGGGCAGTGTAAACACTCACATAATCAACATAAAAAAATAGAGAGAGAATGGTCCCATCACCCCAAAAAGTTGTCTCCTACGCCTTTGCAGTCAACCCCGCCCCCGGCCCTCAGCATCCACCCGACAGCTCTCCGACACTGTGGACTTGACTTGCCTTTTCCAGAACGTCATATAGGAGGAGTCAGATCTAAAGTTCACGTAAATGGGAGCGAGGTGCAGTGCAGCTGTGCCTTTGCAATTAGCTACGCTCTGTGGGTTGGGAGGACAGTTCCGCCAAGGCCACTTGAAGGCACTTCTCCATCCTCGGCAGGTGCACCTGTCTCACTGGCTCCACGGGGAGAGTCTGGGGGAGCAGGTGCTCAGTGTCCCAGCACCGAGAACTCAGCGTGGCCTTCCGCACGGTTCCGCGCACCGCGTCCACCTGTCCCTTTCTCAGGCTGCGTCCACTCCGTCTCCATGGACGACACGGTTGCCTTCACTCCCCGAGTGGCGCTCATCACCGTTGCTTCATTGCCTCCTTCTCAGCTCAGACCCCTTTGGGGACCTCAGCTTCCCCGTGCACCTCACCCTGGTGCCTGGCTCCCAGCTTCCCCCCTTGGGTTCGGTCACTCCTGTCACTGGCTCCTCCGTGTGCCCTGGAACTGGCTTATTATTTGCATTCTTTGCGTCCCCTTCAGTTACCGGCGGATCCGACGCGCCTCAGGAGTGGTGAGACGGGACGTTGGGCTTCACAGCACCCGTGTTTCCTCTTCCCTGGCTCGGGGCCTCGCCGGGCTCTCCCTAAGGTCCACGCTCATCGGAGAAGCACAGGCCGGTGCCTCCTCTTGCTTCCCTTTCAGCGACAGGAAGGAAAAACGAGGGGTGGCGCGGGGCTGCTTGGGAGAGAAGGCTCTCACAGAACACTGATTTTGAGCAGGGGCAGACAAGAGGGGCTCATCTCTCTGAGCCTCAGTCTCCCCATTAGGCACCTGGACTAAGCGTTGTGAGGGGAGCCCTCATCACCTGGGCTTGTGTGAAACCTGAGTGCCCAGTAGTTGTGCACAGCTGTTCATACGCACCTCGCCGTGGTCACAGGGCACAATGACAGGCAGCGTGGGAAACTGGTAGAGAGTCAGGCCCTAGCCACGCCCACCTTGGGGTGCACTTTACAAAAACCTCATGCTTAAATTAAAACCATGTTCTGTGCCTCAGAACTAGGCATGGCAGAATGACCCCCAAAGGTGTCCCTGCCCTGATCCCTGGGTCCTGAAGTTACGGCAACAGAGAACTGTAATGCAATTAAGGTTATGGATTGTAAGAGAGAAAAATGACCCTGGGTTATCCGGAGGGCCCATCTCGTGGACTTTCTCAGCTGGGCTCAGAGGAGAGACGCAGAAGAGGGGGAGTCAGGAGACTGCCGGGATGAGGACCCCTGGGCCCTTCCTGTCTCTGAGATGCAGGGACGGAGAGAGGGACCAGAGAGAGCCCCTAACAGGGGTGGGCAAACTTTTTGGCTCAAGGGCCACAATGGGTTCTTAAACTGGACCGGAGGGCCGGAACAAAAGCATGGATGGAGTGTTTGTGTGAACTAATATAAATTCAAAGTAACCATCATTACATAAAAGGGTACGGTCTTTTTTTTTTTTAGTTTTATTCATTTCAAACGGGCCGGATCCGGCCCTCGGGCTGTAGTTTGCCCACGGCTGCCCTAGGAGCTCAGGGCGTCCCCAGTTGACAACCGCGAGGAATCGGGACCTGAGCCCCACAACCACAGGGAACCAGGTTCTGCTAATGACCTGAGTGAACTTGGAACCAGATCTCTCCCAAGCTTCCCGGTGACCACCCCCCTCCGCCCCCCTCCACACACACACACACACACACACACACACACACACACACGTGGACATCTTGACTCAGCCGGTGAACCCAACGCAGGGAAACCAGCTGAGCCGACTCAGACGTCTGACCCACAGACTGAGGTGACAACGGTGGTCAGCCCCATCTCTCCTGAGCTGATCTACTCCGAGGCCCCTGCCCATCAAGGTCAAGTCCAGCCTCTACAGGGCGACAAGGCCCCATCGCCTCTGTCTCTTCTCCCACTTGTGCCCTGCTGGCCTGTCCTCCAGCCAAACAGACTTCTCTGCGGCTGGCCCTCCCCAGGCGCCCCCTCCCAGGGCCCTTCCCAGGAAGGCACCTGCCCACGGCAGCTTCTTTCCTCACCTCCTCAGGGACTCGGTCCAAATGTCACCTTTCAGCAAGACCTGCCATGGCCCCTCCCCCAACCACCTCTGCTTTCTCTCTCGCTATAATTGAGCACATGTGTTGTGTTTTTTAAATATGTTTTTATTGATTTCAGAGAGGAAGGGAGAGGGAGAGAGAGACATAAAAACATCAATGATGAGAGAGAATCATTGATCGGCTGCCTCCTGCACGGCCCCCACTGAGGATCGAGCCAGCAACCCAGGTATGTGCCCCGACTGGGACTCAAACCCGTGACCTCCTGGTTCATAGGTCGATGCTCAACCACTGAGCCACGGTGGCCGGGCAAGCTCTGTTTTCCTTTTAAACACACCAGCACTGCCTCAGAGACACCACCCTGGGGCTGTAGCTCTTCTGTTTGTATTAAGGACGTTTTGTCGCAACACAACTATCACTTCTGTTTCGGGGAAACAACCCGGATGGATCCACCCACATAAAAGCCTTAGTTAATGAAATACTTCATTAGAAGAGAAAAAAATCTTCTAAGCAATTTTTATATGTTTACCAGAAAAATAACCTAAACGCCACCTCGGAGCCCATAATGTACAGACTGTTCGCTGTCTACGTGGGCACTGGCTTTTTAAGACAGCTGTTGTAAACATGGCCTATTTTATCATTTACTCCTATCACGTCTGAAAGGACTGCAGGGACACATGCATCCCAGGAGGTCACTTTGCTCTGGCCCTGGGGTGGGGCGACTATTGCGCAAGGGAGCCCTGCCCCGGGCTGCGGGCGGACAGAGCCCGGTGGGGAGTCTTATCCACGCCCGGCCATGAGGGCCCTTTAAAGGCGACCCAGAAACAGCAGCTCGCTCTGGTGCATACATTTCCCAATGTCCTGGGTCGCACTTGTTTAGGAAAACCCCAGCTGAGTACCTTGAGGTCCCAGAGTTGGGTTTCCATTCTGAATACTCGGTGAAATGGGAGACTCTCGTCGGAATTGAAACCTCGACCCAGAAAACTCCCAGAACCCCTAGGACCCTCGGCTGCAAGACCGAGTGAAGCTGAGCCCCACGGAGGGATCCCTCGTGCGTGGGGCCTGCAGGCTCGGGGTCTCTCGCTGAATTCAGCGCAGCTGCTACGAGGCGGCTTGCTTGTGTCTCCTTTTCACCATGAATGAGGACAAGGTGGTTCGGAGCCACCAGGGGACGGGGCCAGGCCACTGACCTCCAGGCCTTTGAACTGTCTGCACTAGCAGCTCGACAGTCAGCTGAGGGTCCTGTGACTGCGGGTCCTGATTCAGTTTGGGGGGAGGGGGGAGACATGGCACCCTGCATTTCCAGCAAGCCCACAGGCACTCAGACCACACTTGGAGAAACAAAACCCACATCTGTCCAGCTAATAGTCTGTCACAGTGACCCCACCTTCAGACTCCCCGACGGGAGGTCCGCTCTGGGACGCCTGACACTCCTGCAGCCCACATTTCTCTGAAAACACCAGACCAGGATGCTTCCCCTTTCACCTGCCGCGTGTGGACAGAGTGTGCTGTTCTAGAAAGTCCGTGGGCTCAGCGCTCTCATCCCAGCCCGAGGAAACCCAGGTGACACCCAGAGATGGCCCATGGCCTTCCCACAGGAATCCCACACCAGCCCCCTCAGTAGTTCTCCCCACGCGGGTTCCCTCTTTCCAAGCCCTTTCCACCTTCAGAGCTCAGCTCTCCACCCGCCTCACGAGCCTTCCCTGGCCCAGCCAGTCCCTCCCGTGCTCCCTCTACTTTCCAGTTTTATATCCACTCGAGTCCCACCCGGCACCCAGTGTAGTCCTCCAAGGCGAGCTGTTTCCTGGCATCTTGCTGGCCAGTGTCCACTGTGAGGCCTTGGAGCTTAACAGATCCTGTGACAGATGAATCCTGGGTGGAAGCCTGTGGGCAGCTGGGTGACGCCGGGTCTGGGGGTGTCCACTGGCGTTGTCACGGATGCTGCAAGAGGACAGGATGACCGTGCGCCCTGTCATTCAACCACAGGGAGGGGCAGCGCTCTGCTTTCCAGCATTCTCTAAAGAGCATGTTACGTCACCTGCTGGGGATGCCCAGCGGTGAGGTCACCACGAATATGGAGACATACAAGTCCTGTCACCCCCATCTTGCCCACTGTCAGTCACTAGCTGTGCGGCTTGAGTCCGGGCTGGAGTGTGGCAGGAGGGCCACGGACGTCCCTCCTCTCACCTGTGATGAGAGAAGAACCAGGGGAGGTCCCCTTCACAGATCAATGTCCTCGACACCAGAGGACCTGATCTCCTTTCCCCACTTGGTCCTTCATCGAAATTGTCACTAAGGAGGAACTTTGGGGTCTTTGGGGAAATGCCAATAAAAGCACAATTTTTTAAAATATATTTTATTGACTTTTTACAGAGAGGAAGAGAGAGGGATAGAGAGTTAGAAACATCGATGAGAGAGAAACATAGACCAGCTGCCTCCTGCACACTCCTCACTTGGAATGTGCCCGCAACCAAGGTACATGCCCCTGACCGGAATCGAACCTGGGACCCTTCAGTCCACAGGCCGACGCTCTATCCACTGAACCAAACCATTCAGGGCAAAAGCACAATTTTTAAAAATCCATCGCTGTCCAACCGGCATGGCTCAGGGGTTGAGCATCATTCTATGACCTGGAGGTCACAGTTCAACTCCACCCGTGTGTGGCAGCCCAGAGGTGGCCAATCAATGATTCTTTCTCGTCACTGATGTTTCTATTTCTCTCTCCCCTCCTCTCTGAAATCAATAAAAATATATTTATTTAAAAATCCATCCTGGATATTTTTACTCCCCATTTAGGTCCTTGTTAGAGCCATCGAATGGGCAGCCAATCCAAGAAAGGTCAAGAGAGTCTGATTTTTTTTTTTAAATTGTAACGTTAGAAAACCTAGCTCCTCTTCTTTGTAAAAAAAAAAAAAAGCTTCTCACATCTATAGATTTAGAAAAAGCACGGTATTTCAGCCTTAAAACTTCTGGAAAAAAATAACATTCCACTGTCTTTGATGTTAAATAAAGGAGACAAATATATCTTCACACGAAGCCAATCTTGTCCTCACTGATATGACTAAAGAGAGGCTTGCACTCTTCTGGCCACTAAATCATACAACTTCTCAAAAGCATATTCACCATCCCTGGCCGGGTGGTTCAGTTGGTTGGAGCATAGTCCTGTACACCAAAAGGTTGGGGGTTCAATTCCAGGTCGGGGGGAGTACGAGAAGTAACCAATTGATGTTTCTCTCTCACACTGATGTTTCACTCCCCCCCTCACTCTATTGCTCTCCCTTCCTCTCTCTAAAAATCAGTAAACATATCTTTGGATGAGGATTTTAAAAATATAAAAAATACATACCAAAACATTAATAAATTAAAAAACAGCTGTTCCCAAGGGCAAGTGGAAGGGCACGGAGCAGGAACCCTACATGCCCATTGATTGGTGGGTGTCCGTACCATCCTGGGCGCTTAACCTTAG
The DNA here is from genome assembly GCF_000147115.1 of Myotis lucifugus. Classification (NCBI taxonomy): domain Eukaryota; kingdom Metazoa; phylum Chordata; class Mammalia; order Chiroptera; family Vespertilionidae; genus Myotis; species Myotis lucifugus. The sequence continues at coordinate 353,565 of NW_005871420.1, read as the reverse complement.
TTACCGATTTAGCAATCCCAGGAGCCCCGCAAGGAGCTCGTAATCTCTGTTTGTGGAAAGCAAGGCTGGGGGAGACCACGTCACCATGCCAGCCTCACATATCCCTGAGGGTGGGGCCAGGCCAGAGCCCCAAAGGCCCTCTTTGCCCACCACACTTGAAAGGAATCCATAGACGTGGACGAGTCTGCACAGCAGCCACCAGTTCTGCCCGTCACCAGCCATGTGTCCGCCACGCCCAGTGCCTCCCTGCAGAGGCCCCTCAGCCTCCTCACCTGCGAGCAAGCCCAGCCACGGAAGGAAAGTCCGGGTGGCCGCCCGCAGGTGTTGTGTACACAAAACTCCAATAAGACGCCTGTGTGACTCCAATTTCCTCCCAGCCTCACTCACCTACTGGGCATGAAGGGAGGAAAAGTACTAAGCCATTCATGGGGTGAATAGTCATTGTCTATCCTCAGGCTAAAACACATCCGTCTGCAAGAACAAAAGCAAGTATGGAGAGGTGGAGAGAGCGAGGCGTGGGAAGCAGACAGTCCGGGCGTGGACATGTTATTCCCCGGTAGCCTCAGTATTCTTATCTGTGAATGAGGGCAAAAATAAAACCACATTATTATAAAAATAACGTGTTTCCCTAACCAGTTTGTCTCAGTGGATAGAGCGTCGGCCTGCGGACTCAAGGGTCCCAGGTTCTATTCCAGTCAAGGGCATGTACCTTGGCTGCAGGCACATCCCCAGTGGGGGGCGTGCAGGAGGCAGCTGATGGATGTTTCTCGCTCATTGATGTTTCTAACTCTCTATCCCTCTTCCCTCCTCTCTGTAGAAAATCAATAAAATATATTTTTAAAAAAACAAAACGTGTTTGTTCACAGTAGCCAAAAGGTGGAAGCAGCCCAAGTGCCCACGGATAGATGGATGGATGGATGGAAAGACAGCATGTGGTCGATCCCCACAGCAGACTACATCTCAGCCTTAAAAAGGAAGGACATTCCGACACCTGCTTCAGCGTGGAGGAGCCTTGAGGATGTGATGCCAGACACAAAAAGGACAAGCACTGTGATTCCACTTAGAGGAGGCACCCAGAGGAGTCAGACTCATAGAGACAGAATGGGTGCCGGGGGCTGGGGAGAAGGAAGTGAGGAGCTGGTGTTTAATAAGGACAGCGCTGCAATTTGGGGAGATGGAACGCTCTGGAGATGGATGGTAGTGATAGTTGCACAGAATGCGAATGTGCTTAATACCACTGACTTGCACACTAAAAAAAGGGGTTAGATGGTAAATTGCATGTTATGTGCATCATACCATAATTTTTTAAAGTGATAATAAAGAATAAAGTGTTCGCCCTAATTCTTTCTTTGTTGCTCAGGAGAGAGGAGAGCCAGCCTGCATCGCAGACCCAAGTTCACTCAGTCTGTCCTTCTCAACTTTCACTGCACCTGGTGGGAGAGAGGAGGCAGGATTCAAACTGCCGTTGACCAGCCCCCACCCCCCTCCCACCCCTGCACAATTCCATTAGAATCTCTCGGGACGGGGTCTGAGATTTTCCTGGAAGTTCTGTCGTGTGTGTAGGTGGGGCATCACCCAGCAGATGAGAGCTCAGCTCAGATCGGCTCCTCTAGACCCATCGCTTGCTCATCATCGGCCGTAAGATAGCAAGACACACCAGGATTCAATGCTTTATGTAATTCAACTCAAGAAACATGCATTGTCTAACCCAGGGCTGGCATCATAGGCAAGTGTGTTCTGGGCAGGGGCGCCAGGCCCTCCCTCCAGAAGGCCCTCCCCCCAGAAGGGCCAACTCTTGGTATAAAGCACCATGGTTGCCATCTTGACATTTTTAATAAGGTTGGAACATGGAGTCCCCATTTTCCTTTTATTCTGGGTCCTGCAATTGCATGTCCAGTTTTGCCAGGACCTGTTCTAAGCTCAGAGAAGACAGAGCTAGAAGGCGGGACTTCCACCCTTGGGGAGGCCGCAGTCTGCAGAATGCCCAAGGGCAAGCTGAGGGACTCCCTGGTCCACCCCCGCCAACTGACCATCCAGGCCAGGAAGCTTAGCACGGAGCTGCCTGCTGAGGAGGGGAGAGAGGCAGCCCGGGCTGCAGGATCACCCTAACATGCTCACGACTAATAATAAACAACAAATACAAGGAACCGTGGCAGGGAACACGGTGTACACTGGGCGGGAATAGAGCTGCCACAACTGCAGCCAACAGGCATCTGAGAAGCTGAGGACCCCAGGAGCCAACAGGCATCTGAGAAGCTGAGGACCCCAGGTCTGAGCTCAGGCTTGGCCCCTGCTAACTGTACCAACCGGCATTCGTCTACCAACTGATGCCCCCTGCCCCCCATGTCTGCAGCTCCCAGTCTAGAAAAGCTGTGGTGGGAACGGGCAGTGCCGTCTGCTGAGGCCGCCTTTGTGCTGGCCGCCCTGCTGAGCCCACAGAGTCTGAGCTCCCATCGGGGCTTCGTGAGGAGGCTGGTAATGGCCCCGTTTTACAGATGAGGAAACAGTGGGTCAGAGAAGCCAAGGAACTTCCCCAAGATCCAGTGGCCAGTCAGCGGGTGATCGAATGGGAACTTGGGTTTGGGGTTTGACATCTGTACCACAGTCATTCACTATAACAGGGAACTTGGGTTTGGGGCTTTGACATCTGTACTGTGGTCATTCACTATAACAGGGGTCCTCAAACTTTTTAAACAGGGGGCCAGTTCACTGTCCCTCAGACCGTTGGAGGGCCGGACTATAGTTTAAAAAAAAAACTATGAACAAATTCCTATGCACACTGCACATATCTTATTTTGAAGTAAAAAAACAAAACGGGAACAAATACAATGTTTGTATTTGCATGTGGCCCACGGGCCGTAGTTTGAGGACACCTGCACTATAACATACTCCTCGTTGAACCACAGGCGCCTGCCATTGGCCGACACTGTGGATTTCATAAGGAAGCGCGTGATCCAGACAAACGGGGCCAGTCCATTCACACTGCGGGAGGTCAGGGAGGGAGAGAGAGATCCAGACCGCCCCCCATTCTGTAAGTTCCCGTGCTGGCCAGCAGCTCTCCACGGAGATGTGAGGAGGAGCAAGAAGAGCTGCTGGGAGACCACCAGCACAGCAGGCCGCGGGCGTGTTGGACGAGGGCCCTGCCTCTCCCCTCGGCCACGCCGGCTGCTGGACAAGTCGGGTGGCCAGTTCCCTCAAAGCGCCTTCTTATGCTGAGTGGACGGCGGCACTCGGACTGTGAAACCAAGCCGGGCTGTGGCCACACAGAGACACAGCTGTCTGTCTCGGGAACACATGGGGGGCAGGTAGGCTGAGAATGTGCAGCCCAGGTAATGGGCGATAACCATTCTGTTAGGGAGCTTCTACACGAGGGTTCTGCGCCCGGGGCGGGATGGCTGTGGGGCTGGGTGGGAGCTGCAGCGGCCTCTGTGCCCCAGCCGCCCCGGTTTTCCCCAGTGAAGCACCGAGCTCGACTTTGCCACCAGCTCCTTCCTCTTTTCTTGGTGGAAATCTACTGCCTCTTTAAAGCAGCGCATGGAAAATTACAAGGTCAGTGCCACACTCAGGGCTAGAAAAGTACATACCCCGCAGTGATTTCCAATGATCCAGCCTTTCATCACTGAAAAAAGTCTGTGGGCGAGGAGGCAGGAAGAATCATGAGGCCCCGAAGCAGGTGACTCATTTCAGAGAAAAATGGCAGGGCCGTTTCTGAACAGATGGGTTGACAGGGCCCTGAGCGAGTGCTGCTTTTCATTCATCCATTCAGATGTGCTTTCATTCATTCAACAGAGGAGACTGAGCACGCACTGAGCTGGGCTCGCTGTGGCTGCAGAGGTAGCCGCCCCGGAGCAACACCAAAAGGTCCCTCTTCCCTTCGAGCATCCGCTGGACAGGGGGCAGAGAGGAAAGGTTAGGAAACCTTATCGCGTGGGAATGAGTTAGGGGGAACTAGAAAGCTGGGGAGGGGTGGGAATGGAGACTGCCACAATTTCAAGAGGGTTAGCCTACAGACCACACCCGGTGGGAATGACCTCTGCATGTCCGGCAGCTCCCATAAAAATTTATCCCAAATCCATCCCCTCTCTGCTTCCCCCTCCTGCATACTGTCCCCGGGACAACCACAGCAGCCACTGGAACCTTCCTGCCCTGTCCCCCCACGGCCCCGACACCCCACCTTGCTCCATGCAGCAGCCACAGCACTTCCCCAAAAGGCACACCCATCAGGTCATTCCTTGCTTAGAACCTTCCAGTGGCTTCTCCTCACTCACAGAGAGACCTTCAACAGGTTGCAGCGGCCTCAAGTCCCTTGTGGCCTGGCCTAGCTCCCGTCCCCTGTGCTCACCCCCTCCAGCCAGAGGTTTCTTTGTTCCTCAAATGAGGCTGGCTCCTGCATCTGACCTTTGGCCCCAGCCACCTAGCATAGGGCCCTCCTGCAGGATTATTTGGGGCTGATTAATTCTGAGACAACGCAAATACAGGCTGAAGCTCTGAAAACAGAGTGTCAATTACCCTTTTTGTAAGGAAAATTTACATTAAGAAAGGAAATCTCCATTTATAAGGGTAACTCCAAATAACAGAAAGCTTATCAATGGAGAGGACAGGACTTAAATCTGCGTAAAGACCCTGCCCTGGTTTACCGCTGTGCCCTTCCTACTGGCCTCTCCCCCCACCACCTTGGGTGTCTTTAGCTGAGATGGCATTTAGGGTGGTGGCCGGGGCCCTCATCTTCCCTGGGTCTCTCCCAGGCCCACAGGAGGTCGGCTTGTTAACATGCTCTGTTCCCCTTTCTCTTGTTAATCTTTTATTCCAGCAGGCCTCAGCCAAGAACTCAGGAGGATAGAGGGAACATTATTTTTTTCTCCTGTGCAGGACGGAAAGAAGGAATTTCTAAGTTTAGCTTTTCCTTTAAGAAGCTTCCAAAGGTATTTTTAGAACACAAAGTATGTGACCAGCGGGTCCAGATAGCTGCCTGTTAAATGAATTATGCTGAGGAATGCTCTGCCGCCGTGGTCTTCTCTCTGCCATCAAATACGGTTTTCCATTTTGAATAAGAAACTAACACTTCCAAGCAGTGAGAGAGGACTTCCCTTTCTGACAGTCACCGGAAGAACTGAGGTCCTTTAAGAATCTGGAGTCCAGGGTGGAAGTGAGACATCTTGGCCACGGACACCCTGCCTGGTCACCCGGCACACCCACCCACCGCCTCGCCCCTCACAGCTCTCGGAATGTTATTAAAACCATGGTTTTGGCTTTCTAAGGAGTGCCCCGAGCCACTCTAAACCGGAGTTGGCAAATTGCAGCCCACCTGTTTTTTATAAATAAAGTTTTATTGGAACACAGCCACATTCATTTACGTACACACTGTCTGCAGCTGCTTTCCAGAGCTGAGCTGTGGAGATGGAGCCTGTTACCCACAAAGCCTAAAACATGTGCTGCCTGGCCTTTTAGGAAATGTTATGGACTCCTGTTCTCAACAAGCCCCACTGCCCAGACGGCCAGTGGCCCTGCCTGGAGTCTCTGGTGGTCAGCTGTGCTCGCAGCATCCCATCCCCTCTGCTTCCAGGAGAGAGGAGAGCCTGCCCTTCACATCCCCACGTGACCTGTTCTGGCCAATGAAACACAAGAAGAAATTATATGTGTCACTTCCAAGTTTCCAGGCAAAGCTCTGCTCTTCTTCCCCAATCCTGGCAACCAGACAAATTCTGGAGAGTGGAGCCAGGAGCCCTGAGATCATATAGAGCAGAGCCCCACCTCTGCAGACCTCAGGTGGGCTTGGAATGAGCAAGCGATCAACTTTTACCTTTTGTGCCACGGAGATGTTAGGGTTCTTTGTCACAGCAGCATATGCCTAGCTTGTCCTGACTATTATAGTGGTCCTTGGGGAAAATGATTCATTTGTGTTTCTCAAAACTTAAAAGGGTGCATTTGCCCCAAATCTCAGATAGATGTTTATGAACTTACATAGAGAAATACAACTCAGAGCAACACATTTTCCCAGCAAAGATGGCCATTCACTAATGCTTCTGGGCATATTAGAGACTCCCCAAGACTCTGGCCTCTGCTGCAGGGCCCTGGGTTGATAAGAGCACTTATATGGACACCTGTTACTGCTGATGATCCTATATAACAAAAGGCTAATATGCAAAGAGAGCAAACGACGGAACAACGGAACAACCGGTCACTATAACGTGCGCTGACCACCAAGGGGCGCGCGCAAAACATGGTGGGCATCAGCAGCAGGCGGCAGAGCGCTGGGCGTCGGCTGCCGCGGGATGGTGGAGCAGGTGAGCGGGGGCGCCAGACCAAGGCGGGGCACCAGTCCCTGTCATCCGGGCAAGCCTCTGGTAGTTACTGAAAATTCTTTGCTCCCATGCACCTTGGTCCTGCCCTGTGCTCGCACATGCTGCAGGCGCCGGCCAGCTCACTCCTTGCCGTCAGCGGGTGTGAGCGGCAGCTTTCGGCGCCCCTGAGGGTTTCTCCACCTCCCCCTGCTCCTGAGGGGCGATCGGGGCAGCAGCCACTGCTCATACCTGCAGACGGCGCCAACCACACTCGCACCAGCTGCTGGTACTGGCCCCAATAGCTCTGCGCCGTCAGCGGGTGCAAGCAGGGCCAGCATCATCAGTGCATGGGTGCGGCGGCAGCAGGAGAGGCCCAGGTGTAAGGAGGCAGGGCAAGGCTGAGGGGCTCATCGCCCTGGTAACAAGGAACCCAGTGCCCCTCAATTTCTTGGGTAGAAATCCCCTCTCTGGCATTTGACCTCATGATAACCACCTTCCCTATGATAGACACCTGTTTTTCATGTGTCAGTGACTTGGGCTTGGTTATGAAATTGGGGGTGGGTACTCCATAGAAAACCATCGCCTGGAGAGAAGGGATAAGGCACCTGAGGGGGGTCAGGACAGATATGCCCCTTGGACGTGTGAATTATTTTGAGCTGAAGACAATTGAGTCCCTGTGAGCTCACAAAAAAACTCTACTCTTACCTCTCCCTTAAAGAATCTAAATTTGGGCTCTTGCCCTTAATAAGAGTTATTATCAGAAATAACTTCTTATGCACTATCTATAGGTCAGAGCAAACATCTAATTATTGAACGTATGCTCTCCTGATCGTCCTGTGATGACCTTCCTCCCTTCTGAAGTCCCAAGGTGACCCTTAGTTCAGAATGTCATATACTTCTCATTTCCCCTTTCTGTCCCCGAACCTCTCAACTACCTGGGGTTCCCATGCATATGTATGTAATTAAATTTGGTTATTTTCTCTTGTCAGTCTGTCTCATGTCAATTGAATTATTAGACCAGCCAGAAGAATGTAGGAAAGTTTCTTCCTGCCCCACACACCTGAGGTATCCGTCCTCCTGAACTAGAATGGCAGTGACACCCCCATGCTAAGATGGGCAGTGACACCCCCCAAGATGGGCAGTGACACCTCCCCAAGATGGGCAGTGACACCCCCCAAGATGGGCAGTGACACCCCCCAAGATGGGCAGTGACACACACCCCCAAGATGGGCAGTGACACCCCCCAAGATGGGCAGTGACACCCCCACGCTAAGATGGCCAGAGCGAGAATCAAGGATGGTTCTTGTCATGCCTTAGAGCACTGCAGCTCAGGTAAGATCACTCTGAGGACAAGAGTTCCTAGCACTCTGGTTTGCATTTTCTGATTATCAAAACATCTACCTGAGCTCAGATGGATTACCATGCCCTTGAGCTTCTGGGCCCCAGGTCCTGAGGCCACATGAAGGTGGTTCCGGTCCAGAGCAGAGGGCAGGAAAGGCGCTGAGTCATCTGAGAGATCAGCAGGTCTACAGCTGCCCCTTGCTTCCAGCCCCCAGGGAGAAAGCTCTCATCTCAGTGGCTCTCAATGAAGTAATTTTGACCTCGTGGGCATTTGGCCGGGTATGGAGCAGGGCTGTGAGGCAAGGAGAGACAAGAAGAAAAATGTAGGAGGTCCATGTTCACTGGTCCTGCCAGTGCTGGGAGCTTCAGTCAGTGGCCTCTGTCCTGCCCTGGCCTGGAGACACCCTTGTCACCCTCTGTCCACCTGGCCTGGAGATAACCTGTCACCCTCTGTCCATCTTGGCCTGGAGACACCCTTGTCACCCTCTGTCCACCCTGCCTGGAGACACCCTTGTCACCCTCTGTCCACCCTGGCCTGGAGACACCCTTGTCACCCTCTGTCCACCCTGCCTGGAGACACCCTTGTCACCCTCTGTCCACCCTGCCTGGAGACACCCTTGTCACCCTTTGTCCACCCTGGCCTGGAGACACTCTTATCACCCTCTGTCTACCTGGCCTGGAGATAACCTGTCACCCTCTGTCTACCTGGCCTGGAGACACCCTTGTCACAATTGGAGAAGGGGTAGCCCCTGGCTACCTCTACTGGATAGAGGCCAAGGATGCTGCTCACCCTCCTATAAGGCACAGGACAGCCCGCACGACAAAGCCTGATCCAGCCCAGAATGTCGCCAGTGCCAAGTTGAGCACCTCTGGGCCAGCTTCGTGTGTTTAATAGAGAAATGAGTCACCGTTGATTCTGGAATTTTAAATTCTTACAAGAGCCCCCAGCCTGCTCCCCCACACACACCCCCACTGTAATGACCCAGGCACAGTGAGTTAGCGATCGAAGCCTCCTGTAAAACTCCCCTGGAACTGTTGCGGTCCACCAGGCCCAGCCCTCAGGCTACGCAGGAGGAAGGGCAGGCCCCACAGAAGCCAGATGGAACCACCTCTGCCGGGTGCGAGGAGCCAGCGGGCAAGTGCCCTCTAGTTCCCATCTGGTTTACAGAGAATACACTCTCCAAGGCCACCCCCAAGCATGATGCCGCATGAGGGAGAAAAGGAGTGAAGCTGAGCTGGTGACTTAATATCCCCAACCATATACCCAAACTGTAAGCTCAGCATTATTGTATCTCAATAAAACCCTGTGACACAGGCTGGGGCCGCAGTCACCATCCCTGTTTGTTGATGGGCAGACTGAGGTATAGGGAGGTCCAGTGACCTGTGGGAAGTTGTACGGCCAACAGCGCCATCCTGGGCAGCCGAGGCCTGCCTCCTGGACCATCCCTTCAACGGTCAGTCCACACACTGACTTCAAAACCAAGGGGAGCCCAGCCAAGTGGCTCAGTTGTTTGAGCGTCGTCCTGTACACTGAAGGGTTGCTGGATCGATTCCTGGTCAGGGCACATACCTGGGTTGTGGGTTCAGTCCCAGGTTGGGGCACATACAGAAGGCAACCAATAGATGTTTTTCTCTCTCTCCCTCTCCCTTCCTCTCTCTCTAAAATCAGTAATATATATATATATATTTTTTTTAAGTGGGAAGGACTGTAGCACCCATTCCTTTCCTCTCCTGGGAGGCAGGTGAAGCTCTCAGACCAGCTTCATACCAGGGCATCTTCACAGGGTGAGCCTTGACCTTGACTCATGGGATGATTCATGGGGAAGGCAAGATAGAGCCTCTGCACAGCCCTTAACGAACAGGCCCTGTGTCCAGACTGCAGGCTCTGGATTAGTGCCAGTGACGGAGGAGAGCACCCAGAAGTCCATGTCACCTGAACAGAAGCAGTTGTGTCGATTTCCCAACCGTTTTCTCTTAGGTCGTGCGCGCACACGCATGCCCCCCAACCCCCACCTCAGTCTGTCTCTGAGGATCATCCGAACAGAAGGCGGATCAGATCTTTGATCTTGGATTTTGTCACTCTTATAATCATTCGTTCCTCTCAGTGGCTTCGTCTTAGTCCTTTCCTAGGTCTTATAAGGCAGGACCTGGATCAGCCAAATAGAAATGAAGACACTGAGTTAAGTGTTAAAGAGTCTGTCTCGATCACCGTGTAAATGGCACTCATGGTCCTGTCCGTGACATGGGCACATGGACAAAGAAACCGGAAGCTGGTCCCTAACAAGGATTGTACCCTGTTATCTGCACCCCCAACCCCATGGTGATGGCCCACACAGTTGGGAACGCCTGACCGGGCTGACGTCAACCCGCCTTTGGCGCACCTGCTTTGTGCCAGGGCCCGAGCTGCAGAGGTGTCTGTACACGCTGAGGAAATGGACGCGGTCGGCGCCGTAGCAGGCACGGCTCACCTGGCACAGACCTCAGGGGGTGCTCACCTTACAAAGGGGCGGGGCAAAGAGGTGACACCTCCACTGTGGCTGGGTTGCCCGGTGAAATCCCAGCTCTACCCCTTAGAACCATGGACCTTGGGCAAGCCACTCAGCTGGCATGTGCCTCAGTTTCCACTCCCGTCCGAAAGGGAGAAGAGCCCAGCCTGTGCCCGGAGTAGGCACGGGGATTACACGGGTCCGCGGTGGGAAAGTTTGCAGCCCCAGGGGACCCTCGGAAGCAGTGGCTGCACATTTGTCTCCCGATGGTCCCAGAGGTGGGTGTCTTGGGCCTTCTTATCCCAGATGAGGAACCTGAGGCCGAGCCCGTGTGTGTGACTTGCTGTAGGTCACCAAGCTAGTGAGTGGCCGCCACATGTAACCCAAAGCCAAACATTCCCCTGAATTGGGCCAGGTCAGGGCTCAGCACGGTGGGGACTGGCTGGGAGCAGGGCTCACCTCGCTCTGGGTGGCCGTACGCCCTTCGCACGTGTGTATGGGGCGCGGCTACAGTGTTTTGGCCAGGTCCAAGCCTCGGACTAATGGAAGGACAGGGTCCTCTCATTGCCACGTGCAAGTCCCCGCTGGAGGGCAGGGCCCACCCAGCACAATTATAGCCAACGGCTGTGGTTGTAAGCTTGAACCTATGGTCCAAACACGTGGCCCTACGTGCCTTGTGGTAGAGTTCAGGTGCATATAGTTGAGTGAGGTTGAAACTCATGAGAATGCTGTAAACAACGTGATCACGCCCCTACTTTGCCTCGTGGTATCTGCTATAAAATAAAGACATGGCTTGTGGGCGCTGGCGCTGTCTCCTTATCAGGGAGCAGTGTCCCACCGAGACCCAGCTTTCATTCTCTTATCTGTCTTTCCTTAATCCTTTCACCCCCGCCCCCCCACTCAGCTTACCTTTGGCCGAAACACGTGTGTTCTGTTGTGACTCTCACTTGCTTCTGGTGGAAACCTAACTTTTGTGTCAGATGGAGGCAATCGCCATGCCAGGCAGTGCCTTCGCTCTTCTGCTGGAGCCGAGATGGCCGCGCAGGCTGATGCAGGCTCAGAGGCATTTCCCAGATGGTCGGCGTGGCTGCAGCCCAAATGCTCAGCTCCCCGCGGCATCGGCCAAACCACCCACCTCGAGAAGCGTGCTGATCACGGGGGACCTGAGCTCCACGTCGGGGTGGGCACCGCGGGAAACGGGGATCGCCGAAGGTGACGGCACTGTCCATGAGGGAGCCGTTCAGCGGAAGCAGAGACAGGGGACTCAGGCTCCCACCACCTGCAGGACGGGTTTGACACAACCTAGAACCCAGAGGCCAAGCTTCCACACGTGACATGCGCAGTGCAGACATCATCATGAACGATGCGACCTTGTGCAGCCACACTTCAAGGAGAAGCCAATGGCGAGAGCGCTGTGCCCGCGGGGATGGCCAGGCCTGAAAGAAACACCACTCTCAGCACCGGGGAGCCAAGCCGCGTGCGGGGCCGCGTGGAAAAAGAGGCCTGTGGGTGTGTGTGGTTCCAGCGTATTTTGCAAAGCAGACGCAACAGTGGCTTCACCTGCCCCAAAGGGAGACCTGGGAGGGGTGTGCAGCTACTTCCAGCAACTGAGAGCGAGGCAGCCATGCGGGTGGGGACAAAGGTACACGGACCCAGTCTGGCCAGTCCTCCCTGCAGGGCAGACCCCAGAGTGGATGCCGCCCTAGCATGGTTGGCCAGGAGGTAAAGACTCTCTTTCTCTCCTCCTCCTCTCCTCCTCTCCTCCTTCTCTCCCTTTCCCTCCCTTCTCCTTCTTCTTTCTTTCTTTCTTTCTTTCTTTCTTTCTTTCTTTCTTTCTTTCTTTCTTTCTTTTTCTTTCTTTCTTTCTTTTTCTTTCTTTCTTTCTTTCTCTCTCCCTCTCTCTCTCTCTCTCTCTCTCTCTCTCTCTCTCTCCCTCTCCCTCTCTCTCTCTCCCCCCCCAAATTATTTCGGCCCAGAGCCCAGATTCGGAGGAGCCTGCACCCTCACATTCCATCTGTAAACCTTGTAGCCAGACCCCCTCCAGTCGTCTCATTCTCCAAATCGAGGGAGAAACCCAAGACCATCCCCAAACACAGAGCGTAGCATTAATTAACTGCCAGAAGGCATCCCCGGAGAGGCATGGAGGCCCCACCAAAGCAAAACAAACCCCAACAGAAACCCTCTGCCAGGGCCAGGCTGGAGTGAGCCGCGGGCCTCCCGGCAACTTGGGAAAACAGAGTCACGTACCGCGTGGCTCTTAAAAGAAAGGGATTGACCGCTTTCAAGCGGCTTCAACAACAGCGCCTGGAGGATTAACAGCTGCGACTGAGCCTGCAGGTGTACGTCAAGTCCCGACATCTGAATCCGGTTACGGGGCCTGGCGAGGCCGGCAGACTCCACGTCAGACATAACCATTCTGCTTAATGCTTTTTTCAAAGCCCATGTAATTCACCGCCGGGTTGCATTTCATGTTTAGGTTGTCTGGCCTGCTTTCTTCTTAAGAAAACAACCAACCAAGACCAGCAGGCCAAACATTCCTAAGGATGATGAGATCATAGACCCCGCACCAGGAGGGGGCTCAGAACCCCAGACGCTGGTCCCTCTGTTTTGCAGAAAAGGTAACTGGGGCCTGGGGGAGGGGAGAAAAGAGCCTCTTGGGGCAGAGGAAGAAAGAATCTAACGGGGCTCGGAGGGGGGGTGCGAGGGGAGGGATAACTCTTGGCAAAGAGCCACATTCCAGAGCCCACGCCTTCCAATTTCACACCAGCTGGATGGAACAAGGACACCCGCTGCTGGTGCTGCTGGTATGATTTTTTCCCCAGTTTATAAAGAGCTCTCAATGGAAATCTTTCGCCCTGGCTAGTTTTCTCAGTGGTTAGAGTGTCAGCCCTCGGGCCAAAGGGTTGCGGGTTCGATTCCCAGTCAAGGGCATGTACCTCGGTTGCAGGTTCGATCCCTGGCCCCGTAGGGCTTATGCCGGAGGGTAAAAAAGAGAAATCTTCCTATGATCACAATCACAATATGCATGTGAATTTATGCAGAAGGACCCTACTTGACAGAAGAGAAAGCGAAGACTTACGGAGACCCAGCGATTGGCCCCAGGTCCCACGGCTCCGGCTTCTCTTTTGTTTCGGTTTTCAGAGTTGAAGGGTCGCTGGTGTGAACCACGGCTGTCTCGGGCTAACCAGGGGGCCAGACCTCCCCACCTGTGACCATAAGCCATGCCAGTCCCATTCGGCCACATTGCCCCACCCCTGTCCATGGCATTCGGCCGCGTATGTATGGTTTTCTGGTGCTGAGCGACGCCTGCTCTGAGTCCTTCTCCCCGCGGGACTCCCCACTGGCAGGGGGAGAAAGGAAGTGTTTACTACACTGGTAACATATGAGACCAGAAAACCGTTTTCTTAAAAAGGAGAGAGAAGTGCCCTGGCCGAGTGGCTCAGTTGGTTGGAGCATCATCCCGTGCACCAAAAGGTGACCGGTTCCATTCCCAGTTGAGGCACACACCCAGGTTGTGGGTTCAACCCCCAGTCATCACTGGGGCACGTGCAGGAGGCAACAGATCAATGTCTCTCTCTCTCTCTCTCTCTCTCTCTCTCTCTCTTTCTCTCCCTCTCCCTTCCTTCCTCTCTCTAAAGAAATTAATAAAGAAATTTAAGAGAGAGAGGTGATGGTGGGAGAGAGGGAAATGAGAAGGGTCCTAATCCCCACAGACCACGGGCGCAGGGCCAGCAGTCCCCTGAGGAGACAGTGTCAGCTGGTCATGTTCGTTTTTTCAGCCAAGTCCCACCCTGACTTGTGGTCCCGATCTGAGGGCCTGGGAGGCCACCTGGAAGCGGAGCCCACCCAGATGTAGGAGTCCGAGTCTGATTTTAACAGACCTCCAGGCGATTTGAATGGGCAGCCGGGCAGACACCAGGCATTTAAACAAGATCCCATTGGGATGGCGACATATGTAAAATTAATTCCTAAAATCTCCCTTCTATTTCAAATGAGAGAATGAATGGAAAACCATTGGATAAAATAACATTATGTATTTATGATGTTTACCTAATGATTGCAGGGAGCGGTTTCCGTGTATTTGGGTAAAGCATGGATTTGAGCAGCAGCAGGGCCTGCGTTGAGACGCCGGCCTTGACCCTCACAAGCTGTGGGACCAGGCAAGTCATTCGATCTTCCCTCGGTTATCCCAACGGCAAAAGGATGATAATAAAGATGATGACGATAATGATGATGAATGAGCACTGCAGGGCTGCTGTGGGAGTCAAATTATATTATGTATATAAATGGCGCTGTGCATTAGGGGCCTTCAAGAATTGGCAGCTTTGAGGAACACTGTTTTGTCCTGTTACCTTGGTGATCTGGGCAATTCTCCCCGTGGAGTGCAGTGTGTGTCTCTCACTGAATCACCGTCCTTGCAGCCGGGTGAGCCACCTCAGCGACCGTATCTTTCCTTCCTCCCGGCACTGGCCCCGGGTCTCAGGCGATCCCAGGAGCAGAGGTGGTCCTTCTAGTGAGTGTTTTCTCAGGTCAGGTTCAAACCCAGACGCTCTGGGGCAGGTGAGGGAGTTCAGTGACATCCCTTCTTATAAGTGAAATAGGAGAATCACCATGGCAACCCAACCTCAAAACAAGGCTGGCATTCAAATAGTGCAGTAGCAGTACAGAGGTGCGCTCAGGCCGTCTGAAGGAGGGGGCGTCTCCGCTAGACTTTCATGCACGGGTGAGATTCGTGCACGTGGAGACCCCTGGAAGGGCTCTCTGGGCAAAAGGAGCCACTTGGAGGAGAGCTCAGAGGGTGATCACGGAGGCCCTGAGTCTGGGCAGTCTTGAGTCTCTGGCTTGGTCAGTGGGGTGCCCACACTCAGAGGTGAGGGTGGGGAGCGTGTGAGGCCAGCCCTGCCCACCCCGGCCGTTGAGGCCACTAGGGAGCCAGGGTGGGTCCCTGCTCCTAATCCTGCAAGACCATCCACTCTCCAGGGAGAGGCTGGCTCTAGACCAGCAGGACCGCCCACACCGGGCTCAGCTCTCTAGGAGCATCCTGAGCAAAGGGGACCGAGAGTGAGGAGCGTGTGTTATGCCCTGTCCACACCCCCTTACAGTTGGGGGCCAGGGCTCTGGCTTTACCATGAAACACAACAGCCCCAGCTCTGGAGGCATTTACACCACAAGTTATCCCAGTGAGACTAGAGGCCTGGACGCTCGAAGGTGCTCAGAGGTGCTGGTCAGGACTGGCCCAGGGGAGAAGCCACCACAATGTCAAGGTGACCTCCCAGCCATGGTCTTCCCGATGGGCAGCACTTGAGCTGTGTTTGGATTGGCCAAAGGGGAGTTGTGTCAGGGCTACTGTACGCAGGACACACACAGCCTTTCTGACTCCATCCAGGACACACCCCACTTTGGATCAGTGCACAGGCCAGGCGGGATGGTGACTGCTCCTCCTGTGGGGACCCAGGATATGCAGCCCTGCACCTCAGCCCACAGGACACGCTGTCTGGCAGTCAGAAGCCTGGCGATCCAACACCATGAGCTTCAAGAGCCCTATAAAAGGTTGGGTGTTTCTTTCTCCGTGAGACAGTGGACGCCTTGGTCGGTGAGAGAGGTGGGCTGTGCGGAGAAGAAAGGGAAGGGATGGGTGTTTCAGGGCATGACTCCATTCCATGGAAGGTCATCTCCATGAAGGCAAGTGTTGGGTCCAGACTTGGTGCTTCGGTTCAATGGCCGAGGTGAAGGGAACGCCTCCAGCTCTCGGTGAAAACAAATGTTTGCCTGGAACCCGAAGCAGTTCTCAGTAGCAGAGGCGCTGGCTTCAGACTCAGCCCTTTGCATTTCGTTCAGCCCATAATCTACGTGCAGGGAGAACATTTACCAGGACCCATCCTGTTTTTATATAAATCAAAATATTGACATATTGGGTCAAAAGCACGGGAGATCTACGTGTCCTCTCTCGGATCATTTTGCATGGAAGAAGCTGCCCTCTGGTTCTTCAACTGGGGGTCACCTGGACCCAGGGTTCTTCACCTGGACGCTCGTGAGAAAGCATCCCAGGCCTGCCACGCCCAAATCCCTGGCCCGGGGCCGCGCATCTGCAACTTCCCAGGCTCCTGGAATGAATCTAGTGGCCACAACATTGAGAACCAGCCTTGACGTCATCAAGCAGCATGACCACTCACCTGGTGGGGGTCCCTCGGGGGGACGTGGTACCAGGGGTCACAGGCACCTTTCCCAGCGCCACCTGACACTTACGTGACCTCTTCTAGAGATGGGAGCATCCCAACTACCGACAAATCCGCTGCCCCCAAACCCAGTGAGCCAGCTAGAGGACCACAGGCAAGACCACAGGTGTAACCGATGGCAACATTTCTTGGGGGAGAAACCCCAAAAGTTTCATTTACATCAACAGTGAGCAGAACGGACCCCACAACCTCCATCGCCGCGAGTGGGCATGTTTCCAAGCTCCTGAGATAAATCGAAGCAGCGTTATGGTGTAATTATCTTTTCAAGACGGTATTTCATAACCCAAAGGCGGCCTCCACCAAGGCTATTTCCACAGCGCCATCCGCCCACCCCGGGGGCAGCCAGCCAGTGGCTCAGATAACCCCACTCCAACCATCGCCACCAGCTCTTCATTCTTTCCTGTGTCCCCGCAGGCCACATTCCTCCCGCCAATTGTGGCCGTGTGTCCTTCACCTTGGCACTTAGCCATCGCCCACAGACATGCCCTACCTCCTGAAAGAAGCCTTCGACCTCCCACCTCCGCCCCCGCCTCCCGGCAAGCCTGGGAACATCGCAGATGCCTAAGTGAATAAAGTCATGCAGGAAGGCTGGGAAGACAATGAAAGAAGAATCTAGAATAGGACACCAATGCAGTCCGCTGGTTCCTAGTGGTCAGAGCAGAGCAGAGCCTCCAGTAAATGCGTGGACACGGGGGAGCTGCCTGTGGAGCGGGTCCCAGCCCAGGACAAGGATGGGGAAGGGATACACAGGCCTGCCCACGGGCACAGAGGGCACCTCTGCCCGCCATCCATGTGACCGGGTGTCCGGGTGAGGAAAGGCACCCCATGTCTGAGGACCACACACCTGGATGCATCCTGCAATCCAAACACATCCTGGATTTGGCCCAGTGACCCCAGCAGATCTGGGGGGACGGCTGTAGGTTCAGGGATCGCACCTCACCCCAAGGAGCATTGGTTGGCAGTGAGGCGAGCCCTCATTCGGTTCATTGCTGCCTCGCCTTCCCTCGCTTCCTTCCGGGGTGACTGGGCTGCGAGGGGTGTTCCCAGGGAGGGATGTTAGAGGCTCCATCTCCACCACATCCGGGTACAGAACCAGGACCCGCTGAGTAGCCCAGGCCCATCCCCGGGTTTGCTTCGAAAGCAGTTACAGCTGCCCTTTCCTAAATGAGTTGGGTGACAGGCGGGAGAGATGTCCCCAGGAGCTCCCGGTCCCCAGCCCTTCACAGGAGCGGTGGGCCCCAGATCAGCCCTCCCCTAAGAAACTGCCACTTGCCACGCCGGCATGGCTCAGTGGTTGAGCGTCAACCTGTGAACCAGGAGGTCAGGGTTCGATTCCCGGTCAGGGCACATGCCTGGGTTGCGGGCATGATCCCCAGTGTGGGGCCTGCAGGAGGCAGCCGATCAATGATTCTCTCTCATCATTGATGTTCCTCTCTCTCTCCTTCTCCCTTCCTCTCTGAAATCAATAAAAATATATATTTTTAAAAAGAAAAAAGAAACTTCCACTCACCCGGTGCAGTTTGGCTCATGCCGAGATATAAGTCAAAAGCAGCAGCTTCTCGTGAGAAAGCCATCCAGGGGCTCAAAAGGGAACTCAGGCAGAAAAGCGTAAGGAAAGCAAGTGCCACCTTAGGAGAGGGAGCTCAGAGTGCCTCCGGACCCTGGGACCCCCTCCCGCAGGGCCGCAGCCCTGCTGGACACCAGCAGCCCTTCCATTCTGGGACTCTGTGCTCGCCCCCAGGCCAGTGCTGGGCCTTGCTCGCAGCCTTCCTCAGTTTCCCCAGCTGTTTTCGATGCTTGTCTGCACCAGGGATGCACGAAAGTGAATACTGGGCCTCTGAGGCTGGGACCTAGCCCGCCCACAAAAGACAATGGCCATGGAAGCCCCACCCTCCCTAAGGCTCGGCTACAAGGTCACAGTCATGTCTGGGGCCACCGGTGTCCCCCGCAGTCCCCCAACTTCAGGGAAGCGCCAGAATTGGGTGGTCTGGTGACCAGAGGGTCCTCTTCCCTCCAGTCTATGAACCTCAATCAAGTGGAGCGCTCAAGGAATGAAGGCTTGTAAACGTTCGTTTTCCCGGCCCAGGAGACCATGGAACATTCTGGACGTGTGCGGAGAAAACCCGGTCTCCCCTCTGCTTTCGTCAGTCGGTGCAGTGAATACTATTTGCTCTCGAGCTTTTTTTACTTAATATGTTTTCGTTGATTTCAGACAGGAAGGGAGAGGGAGAGAGATAGAAACATCAATGGTGAGAGAGAATCATTGATCGGCTGCCTCCTGCATGTCCCCTACTAGGGGTCGAGCCTGAAACCGGGCACGTGCCCTGACCGGGAATTGAACTGTGACCTGCTGGTTTATAGTTCAACGTTCAACCACTGAGCCACACCAGCCGTGCTGCTCTTACGCTCTTTGCACGAGGAGGCCTGTGTCCAGTCTCCTGGTCACCATTTCTGGATGAATCCTCAGAACTCGGAGATGGGGCCGCTCTCCAACATCACTTAGATCATGGTTGAATTTTTTAAATCTCTTTCACTTATCTCATTCTCTTCTTTCTCCACAAAATTGTCTGTCAAAAAATGTCCAGTTACCTGAGGGTTCTGGTCAGCTGTTATGCTGCCAATATAGACGTTATTATAAAAAGCACAAACGGCAGCCCCGGGCAGGACTGCCCGACAGAGCTTTCCGGGGGGATGGACACATTCCATGTCTATGTGGGCCACTATGGCAGCCTCTCACCACCCCTGCAACAGAGGGACCCGGTTTCAGAGTACAGCTCACTTTCATGACTTGACATTGACATAGCCACACATGGTTGAGTGGCTGGCTCCTGGGGGCACAGGAAGGCCACGGGCGGCAGCGCTGGGAGCGCCTGGAGTGGCATGGCTCTCTGGGGTCAGGCCCTCACTCCAGCCTGGTTTGTAGACTAGATAGAGCAAGGAAATGCAACCTCGCTGAGCCTCGATTTGCTCATCTGTAAATGGGGACATACAGCTTTCATTTACTGTGTGGTTGTGGTGATTTAGCCCCCTCATGGGGTTCCCTAGCTCGGTTTCTGGCCCAGTGTTTGTTTGGTGGACCGGTTGGGGGGGGCCGGGGGGGGGGGCGGGGGCAGCGACTAGATGAGGAGACCTTTGGTGTCTCCCCCGAACTGGTGTCCACAGGCCATCACCCTTTCAGGTTTTTTTCTGACTCGGTGTTTGAGTGGGTTGAATTGTGTCCTCACAAAGGATACTCAGGAGAAAGCCACGTGGAGAGGCAGAGGCTAAAGTGATGCAGCCACACGGCAGGGACGCTGGGAGCCACCAGGAGCTGGAAGAGGCAGGAAGGACCCTCCCCAGAGCCTTCGGAGGGACTGGCCTGCCCACATCTGGGCCTGGGACTGCTGGCCCCCAGACTGCGGGAGGACACAGTCTGCTGTTTTCAGCCACTGGGTGCGGTGCTTGGTCGTGGCGGCCCCAGGAAACGCATGCAGGTGCACTGGTTTGCGCTAAAAACCAGACTTCGTCACTCAGTGTCCTGCTTCTTTGGAGAAACTGTTTAGTGGGGAGTGGACACCTGCTATGGCTTTAGGCTCCTATAAAAAGAACCAACTGCTCGACCGGCATGGCTCAGTGGTTGAACGTAAAACCTATGAGCCAGGAGGTCACAGCGCGATTCCCAGTCAGGGCACGTGCCTGTGTTGTGGGCTCCATCCCCAGGGTGGGACGTACAGGAGGCAGCCAATCCATGATTCTCTCTCATCATTGATGTTTCTATCTCTCTCTCCCTCTCCCTTCCTCTCTGAAATCAAAAAATATATATTATATTTAAAAAAAAAGAAATCATGCTACTTAGTAGTTAGACCCCTCAGTCTTAATACTAGTGGCCCAGTGCATGAAATTCATGCATGGGGGAGGGGGTATTCCTCAGCCCGGCCTGTGCCCTCTCAGATTGGGTCCCTATGCCTGGCCAGTGATCAGGGCCTATCAGGGCTTTGCTTCCCCCAGCTGCCAGCATCTGGCCCCGCCCCCGCCACTGCTTGCCATCTGTGTGGTGCTGCTCCCCCTCCCCCCGCCACTGGTCTCCTCCCTCTACAGGCAACAGGTGTGGGGTGCAATCGCTTGGCTGGCCTGGGCCTCCCTCTGTGGGGCGATCAATTGTGTGGCCCCCAGATCAATCACCCCGCAGAGGGAGGCCCCTCCCACCCTCCACAGCACCGCCAGCCGGGTGGCCTGGGCCTCCCTCTTTGGGGCAATCGATCGCAGAGCCCCCTCCCCCCATCAATCATCCCGCAGAGAGTGGCTTGGGCCTCCCTCTGAGGGGCGATCATGGGGCGATGGCGGCCCCCCCCCCCGCCGACCAATCACATTGCACCCTCCCTGGCTGGCCTGGTGCCAGTGGGTGTCATAGTGTGGTCGTCTGGAAGGTCATCCGGACAGTCATTCTGCTGTTCGGTCATTCGGTCAATTTGCATATTATGCTTTTATTATTATAGATGTTCATAAAGAACCACAGGGTCGCCATAGCAGCTCTGGTTTTGTAATATTTTGTTACCTGTGGTTCAATATAATGGCCTCCTTGTAATCCTAGTGATTTATTTCACACGTTTTCAGCCCTTATTCTGAGAAGGGATCCATAAGCTTCGGCCGGCTGTGAGGGGTCTGAGGCACCATGCAGGTGGGGGACTCCTGACTTAAATATTAGAACCTGCACGAGGGCAGGCGCTGTGCCTCTCAAGACGGCTCGGGCAGCGAGAGCTTCCTAAAGAGGCCTTGTCCCACAGAGACAGGGATCTCCCTGCCGCTAGTTCACAGGTTTCCTCCCACTTTGCGACCACACCTGCTGCACAGCCAGTACTCTCCGCTCCACCGGCCGCTCCTGGCCCGAAGGACCACATGCTCATCTTTGTGAGTTGTTTTACGCTGACGCTGCCTCACTTCCAGGAATCAGACAGCAAAAATGATATGTTTTTGTGGTTTGGCATTTTGGAGCTTTGCTCTGGCTTCGCTGGTTACTGCCAACATCTGCAAATTATTATGAGCTTTAAAAAACCACCCGCCACCGCAGGCGGCTCCCACAGCCCCGGCCAGGCCTCCCGCTGGGCGGCGGGCAAGTTCTTGGACCAGGAGGCGGCTGGGTCAGGACCCCAGGCCTCCTCGTAACCCCCACCCCCACCCCGAGGACATTTGTGACTGGAGCCAGGTGCCCCCTCCCTGCGTGGCAGCCTCCTGGTCCTCCCTGTCACTCACTCATCTGTTCCAGGAAAGTAATAAAAAAAGCTGTGGGCGCCCCAAATAAAAATTACTCAGTGTATTCGTGTCAACGTGGAGAGACATTCAGTTCCCAGACCCATCCCAGCCCAAGGCCAGGGGGGTGAGTGAACAGCCTCGGGTGCCGGTGTGAAAATGCAGCTGCCAATCACGGAAGACAGTTCCAACGGTGGAGGTGAGCGGCCCAGGCCCGGTGCTCGCAGACTTGGCAGCACCCGGCGCCGGGCCCGGGCATCCCTCCCCCGCTGGTCCCGTGACTGACTCAGAGCTGCAGAGCAGATGTCTGTGTGGGAAGCAAGCCGCGCCCGACATCTGTCCTGGGGTGGGGAGGCGTGTGTGTCCTCAGATTTCGCTCGAGTTCCCGGGTGGGCGGGGCGGGCAATTCGCGAGCTGCGTCACCATTAATCTAATGATGGGGCAAACGGGGTGAAGTCTCTGTGATAAGCCGAGTGGTCAGGCGGTTTGTCATTTTCCCTCGGTTAATGTTCTCCATAACACACACGCATGTCATAAGGCTTATTTGGAAAGAGCACGGGCGGACCCGTGTCAACAAAAAGAGCATTGAGTGCTTGCTCACGTGTGGAGGGGGAGGAGGAGGAGCAGGCCATTGAGTGTAGAGTGAAACCGAGGATTCAGACACAGAGGCTAGAAAGGGTCTCGGTGAAATCGGACACACGTATTCTGATGGAGACGGAAGACAAAGGGGTGATTCCGGAAAGGCTACCTGGAGGAGGCGAGCCCTTCAAAGAGATGATGTGCCCAGTTGGAGGAGAAAAGTGGGAAAAGAAAGGGCACCAAAGCCGAGGAAACTGCAGGGGCAGAATCGAAAGGGGCAAGAATCCAAAACGACATGGATGAAACCCACAACAAGTAACCCGACTCTAGAGAAGTCTCCTTCAGAGCTGACCCTGAGAGGGGAGGGGGCGGAAAGGGTAGAGGATGCCCAGCCCCAGGCTCTAAGCAAAGGTCTGAGAGCAGACACCCAACCCATGTCAAAGTGACCAATCCTTCTACAAGTGTCACCCCACGTCCCCAAGACACCAAATGCACAGGCACCTGGGTGCCTGGCACACCCAAGCCTGGTGACTCCTGGGATCTGCACGCGGCGGGCAATGAATCAACAGGCGCTGTCTGACTTCAGAGCTTTGACCTCACCTTCATCCCCTGGGTTGCGTGTAGATGCGCTGAGTGGGACATCTCGCTGATTGTTCACGATAGACCCAGTGCATGATCCTACGCAACGGATACCACATCTGCTTACTAAAGTGTGCGTGCAGATTAGATCACCTTAAAAGCGCTTGGTATTTTCAGAACATGCAACAACCGAGGGAGCCGTGGGGTGGCCCGGACCACGTGCCACCCTGAGCGGGAGGAGAGCTTGTGGGAGCCACATTTTCTAAGAGGGCGTGGGTGTCCTCTTACCTAGATGTTAGGCTGACGCGGGCAGCGGAGTCCCTTGATCTAGTCACCTTGCTGACAGTATCTCCAGCAATTATGTTAATTTGAGACTTCATAATGACCCTGGAAAGATTGCGTGAGTGTGACCCCACCAGGGAAGGCACAGAGAGCGTGCACTAAATAGATAACGTGACACAGGCCACACACACACACACACACACACACACACACACACACGGGAGTTAGCAGTATCTGACAACTCGCTCCCCCAGGTCTGGCCAGTTCCTCACCTTATTTTGGGTGGGGCTTTCCTAACCCTGATGAACTTGCTCTGTGAGCCCTGCTTTCATTTGTTGTTGTTTTGTTGTTTATCGCTTTGTTTTTCATATATAAATCTTTACTGTTGAAAGAATTCTGTGTCCCCCTTTTTTCCCCATTGACCCCTTTAGCCTGCCCCTGCCCCCGCCACCCCCGCCCCAGGCCTTCACCACCCTCTTCTCCGGTGGCAGGGGTTGTGCATACAGGCACACAAGGTTTTTCGTGCACCCTGCTCGCGCATATTCCACCGCTCTGGCTGTCGGAATCACCTATTCCTTGAATTCAGAACCTGGAATTGCTTGCCGAGAACTCTGGGTCCTTTGTCTGCAGTCAGCGGAGGTCACTCTGTGAGTGTCCCGGGGCTGCTCTAAGGAAAGAACACGAACAGAGGCGACTTAAACAACAGAAATTCTGGTCTCGCAGGTCTGGAGACCAGAAGTCCAAGACCAAGGGCCAGCAGGGCTGGCTCCTCCTGAGGGCAGGGAGGGAGACCTGTCCCCGCCTCTCGCAGCTTTGGTGTCCACAGCAACCCCTGGTGCTCACGGCCTGCAGACACAGCTCTCTCCTTTGCCTCTGTCATCCCTGCATGCCTGTGTTGCTCCTCCTCTTCTTGTAAGGAAACTAGTCAAGCTGGATTAAGGGCCCACCCGAATTCAGTGCGACCGTATCTTCACTAGTTACGCTTGCACAGACCCCGTTCTGATGTGCCAGGGGTCAGGGCTTCAACATATCTTGGGGGCAGTGGTGGGGGCACAATTCAGCCCAGAGCAGTGGCGTACGTGGGCAGTCCTCGTTAACCGCATGCGCAGGCTGCCTCCTGCTCCTTCCGGAGAATGCACCGTTCGTCTGAGGTTGAGGATTAAGACGCTTTCTCTGCCAACACGCGCATCTGCCCTCCTGGCATTTCCTAGGGAGCAGTGGCATCCGGCTGCACCTAACAGAGCTTCTCTTCCTTTTTTTAAAGATTTTTAAATTGATTTTTAGAGAGGAAAGGAGGAGAGAGAAACATCAATGTGAGAGTGACACATCGACTGGCTGCCTCCTGCACACCCCCTACTGGGGATTGAGCCTGCAACCGGGCATGTGCCCTGACCGAGAATGGAACCAGTGACCTTTCGGTGCACGGGTCGATGCCCAGCCAACTGAGCCACACCGGCCAGGGCTCTGCTCATTCTTCTTACCGTCTTCCCCATCGTCAGATCCAAACCCACCGAAGAGCGTACACCCTAGTTCGTGGGCCTTTCTGATCCACCAGGAGCTGTCGGCTTTGCAGGAGGCCTGCCCAGCCAAGCCCCACCCCCACGCTGATGGAGGAGGACGGCCGGAGGATTCAGGCTGAAATCCAGGGGCCAGGCAAGTGCTCCGTGCAGGAGAGCCCGCTGCACACCACAAGGAGCGGGGTCACACTCCCCCCAAGTCCCGGATGGGACTTGCACCATGGAAACAGGAGGAACTGCTGAGCACGTGCAGTGTGTTCCCCAAACCCCAACAGCCCAGCGCCCTTCCCGGGGCCGGGCCAGCCAGGCCCCTGCCTCCCCCTGTGCCCTGCCCAGTGGACACACACTTAACCCCATAGCCAGCGAACCCCGACCCCCTGAAATAGGCCTGCTCGGAGAATTCCATCTCCACGCCCAGCCCCCACACAGAACCCCTCGCAGGCCTGAGAGCGTGGCCCCAACTTGAGAGTGTGTGTGTGTGTGTGTGTGTGTGTGAGTGTGTGCACACATGTGTGTGTTTAATGAAAAGCAGCTTGTTCGGAGTCCGTCAAAGGCCCCGGGAATGAAACGTGGCTTTGAGCTTCTCCCCTGCAGAGCGCTGGGAGGGGAGGTGCAGGCTGCCTGCCCCGGACCCAACCGCCGCCTGGACCGCCGCCTGGACCACCGCCCAGCAAAACCCGACCCGACGCCGACGGAGGGGGCTGCTCGGAGCGTTTCATTTCTGGGTGTTTGTTTTTTCTTCCATCGACAAAAATGTAGAAGGGAGAGAATATGAGACCAAAGAGGCTTGTTATTACCTGGACAAGAGGGTCATTGGGACGGACTGAGACGGTGCGATGCTTTGAAGATTAATGGGGCCGTGTAAATGGTCGTTTGTTATGAGGTTTCTCCGAGGACATTACCCAGAGCACGGACGACGCGCATCAAGTGCAGCGGAGCCCTGGGCCACAATTAGTGTGTGTAGAGGCCTCAGGACCGGAGATCCCAGCTCAGGGGGTGGCGACGAGCTGTCCCAGCTGTTTCTCAGAGACGAGAAAGCGGGACCGCGGGCTCCTACGCTCTTCAGAAGCAAGCACTGCACGGGGAGCAGACACCCCAAGGTGAGGGGCTCACAGTGGTCCCCAAAGTGGGGACATCAGATGGAGCCCCTCTGGGTGAACCCCTTTTGTCCACCCCCGACTGCTCACCCCATCCCAGCTGCTTTAATGAGGATGGGTCCCGAGGTGGAACCCTAACCAAGGACCCAAGTGTTGAAAATCCCCATGGCCCATGGTCAGGGGGCTTTCACACGTGCTGACAGCGTCAAAAAGAAAAACTAAACCAAATCCTGGCTAGTTTGGCTCAGTGGATAGAGCATCAGCCTGAGGACTGAAGGGTCCTGGGTTCGATTCCGGTCAAAGGCACATGCCCAGGTTGCCGGCTCAATCCCCAGCAGGGGGCGTGCAGGAGGCAGCTGTTCAGTGAGTCTCTCTCATCATTGACATTTCTAGCTCTCTCTCTCCCTCTCCCTTCCTCTCTGAAACCAATGAAAATATATTTTAAAAAATTAAACCAAATTAATAGGACTTCCCACGAAGCCCCATTTTCAGCAACCAGTGATCATGGTCCAAGGGTGCCCATCGACCTAAGGGACAGACTTCATGGAATCGTCTGATGCCTCCTGGACACTTGCCTTCCGGGGCCGTGGAGGGACTGGGGTTAGGAAGCCCCATGGAAACGAATCAAGACCAGGTGAGCGGAAGGCCGAGGTCATCACAGCTGAAGGTCGGCGTGCTTCACTCCAGAGGCTTCTGGACAGGAGATGAACGCGCACAGGCTGGTGTCCCTGGCTGCCATCAATGCCCAGAGGCCTATGGGACAGGGAAGTGGACAAGGACAGCATGACGCTTCCAAACAAAAAGGTGGGAAAGGTGAAGAGAAGACGCGGAAACGATCATCTCCCAACTGCTCTTGAGGGGGCAGGTCCCAGGGTCTGAAGAAGCCGGGTCCGCTCCCTCCTGCCACAGTCTGCCGCCGCCCAGACGGGGACCCAGCCTACAGGCCTCTGTGTCCGCGCTGTCACCTCTCCGTCTTCACATCGGCAGTAGTGTGTTTTGACACAGCACTGTGGTTGGCTTTAAGGATTCTTAAAATCCAGTGATGTAAAAATGCTGACATAAAATGCTGGAGATTATTTGGAGTTCTAGGACGCTGAAGAGGTGAGAAAAAAATCTTTCTAGAATAAAATTACTCCACAGAAGTGTTTAAATATTCTAGCAAAATTAGCACAATAATGTGTGTATAGTGAGAGGGTGAGAATTCTCTGATGACTGAATCAGTGAATCAATTAACCATAGACACCTGACAAGTATGTTAAGTGACTGGAAGATTGAATGAATGAATGGAGCCGGGGCTGGACCTGGCACACCTCAATTCACATAATACTGACCCCGCATAGAAGCTCCAGGAGCTGCACAGTGTATTATTACTCACATCCGGGTTCTGAAATGCAGCTCATTCTACGTTTTCTTCTCCCATTTCCTTTCCCAACGTTTCTAACAAGTAAGACACGGCATTCTTGTGAGCAAGCGCTCCCTGGCTGCCCGCCTTTGCACACATTCCTTCTCTTTGACATTGTCTCCAATCCTCAGAGCTTGGCCTCCACTTGTCCCCAAATCATGTCCAGACAGCTACAGGCTCTGACTGCCCGGAAAAGTCCGAGGATCCAGCCACACACGGCACACCTGGGGTCTGGGCAGACCTGTCAGCCTTCCGAGGAGCCTTTCATTCTATTTCACCAACCATGTGTGTGAGTTCAGGTCCTACTCTCTCTCTCTCTTTCTCTCTCTCTCTCTCCCCCTCACACACACACACACACACGCACACACACATGTATGCACAAGCATGCACACACATAAACACTCACCAACCACACGGACACATGTGCACACTTGCACACATGGATGCTATGGGAGGAAGGCGTGGCCCTCACACCCATCGACACCTGAACCCACTCAACATTTCCTCCCCGACCTGTGCTGGGCAGCAACCTGCTGCCCAACTCCACCTGGCCCAGCTGACCCTGGGTCCATCCTGCTTCTCTTGTGATGACGTGTAGACATTCGGGGAACAGTCAGCACTAGAGCAGGCCCTGCCCTGCGGCCTGGATGCTGTCGGTCAGAGCAGCAGAACATCCCGGAAAGGGCTCCAGGGAACGTGGGGGGCACTGGATACACACAGAGATTTTGGACTCGCATTCTCTCCCTGGTCCTTGTTTATTCCAGAAAACAATCGCAGGTGACTCACTGATCACAGATGCCCATGTCCTGAAACGGACAGGATTAGCTCTTGTAGGTGGAGGGGAAGGAACCCTACTGAACTTCACACGCACTGTGCTCGCTCTCTCCTCTGTGTGTGCCTCTGCTTTCTGTGTATTTCTCTATGTCTCTCCTGTGTTTCTCTCTCTCCATCTCTTTGTCTCTGTGTGTCTCTTTCTCTTAATACACACACACACACACACACCTCACTGTGCATCTGACTCAATGCAACCCTTTAGTCTCCAGGTCACTCAAACACCAACCTCCCCTCCCCCTCAGCTGGCACACAGGAAGTGATGAAGAGTCCCGTTCAGAACACCTCACCTGGCCACCCTGCTTCAGCCCAGACTGGCTCAGAGAAGGGGGTTCAGAGTATCCCCACATGTGCTGTGTCAGGCAGCCAGGGGAGGCCGAGGAAGAGGCCGGGAGGTTCTGGGGTCCCCGGATCCAGACCCGGTTGAGTGACAGTGCTGCTTACTCATCACAGTGAGGAGCGAGAGGAGGGGCGGGTCTGGAGGGGCCAAGACCAGCGAGTGCAGTTCGAAGCTCTTGGGGCTGAAGGTGAGCAGAGAAGAGGA
This sequence comes from Myotis lucifugus, assembly GCF_000147115.1. NCBI lineage: Eukaryota > Metazoa > Chordata > Mammalia > Chiroptera > Vespertilionidae > Myotis > Myotis lucifugus. The sequence goes on along the minus strand of NW_005871420.1, from coordinate 325,164 downwards.
AACCAGCAAAGATGACGAGAAAGGAGGGATTTGGAAAACCCTGCGTTCAACAGATGCTTGCACAGCAGAGAGCCTTCGATGCACCCAGTGCCGATCTGGTCATGGGCTTCAGCAGGGAACACAACAGGCAGAAACCCACCCATTGGAGCTGACATGGAGGGGAGGGCTGTGGAACAGAAAGGAACAAGATAAATAAAACATGACACCCCAGGTGGCAGTGACGGCGAAAGAGAACAACCAAGTGAGGGAGGGGGAGATCCGGTGGAGTATCCTCTTGGTCAGCGCAGGTGCCATACAAAAACCACAGATGATGTGCCGAAACCGGTTTGGCTCAGTGGATAGAGCGTCGGCCTGCGGACTGAAGGGTCCCGGGTTCGATTCTGGTCAAGGGCATGTACCTGGGTTGCGGGCACATCCTCAGTAGGAGGTGTGCAGGAGGCAGCTGATCGATGTTTCTCTCTCATCGATGTTTCTAACTCTCTATCTCTCTCCCTTCCTCTCTCTGTAAAAAAATCAATAAAATATATTTTTAAAAAAACACAGATGAGCCCTGGCCAGCTTGGCTCAGTGGATAGAGCATCAGCCTGGGGACTACAGGGTCTCGATTCAATTCCAGCCAAGGGCACATGCCCGGGTTGTGGGCTCGATCCCCAGCAAGGGGCATGCAGGGGGAGCTGATCAATGATTCTCTCTCTCATCATTAATGTTTCTCTCTGCCCCTCTCCCTTCCTCTCTGAAATCAATAATAATATATTTTTTTAAAAAGACAAAGAAACTCCTGTTGTTAAGGAGATGGGGAATGAGTTTCATAGTAAGAAAATACAATAGAAATAAGCCAGTCAGAGAAAGGTAAGTATCACGTGATCTCATTCATATGTGGAATCTAATGAACAACATAAACTTATGAACAAAAATAGATCCAGACACATAGAAGCACCGAACAGACTGTCAAACCTCAGAGGAAAGGCAGGGGAGGGTGGGCAGGTGGGAAGAGAACAACCAATGAACTTGTATGCATATATGCATAACCCGTGGACATAGACAATAGGGTGGTGAAGGCCTGGGGTGGGGGGGATGGGAGCGGGGACGGGCTGGGAGAGGTCAATGGGGGGAAAGGGACATATGTAATACTTTCAACAATAAAGATTTTTAAAAAAAGAAAGAAAGAAAACGCAATCGATGGATGAATGCTGGTTGACTTGAAGCAGGCGAGAGTCCCCAATCCTGCCAGTAGTACACGCTGTGTGTGTGTGTGTGTGTGTGTGCACGTGTGTCCATACAAACATACACAAGCAGATGAATGAACTGTCATTTGGGGCCAGTGATTGCAGAGTTTATTCGATCAGTAAAGATGCATATCTCCCACTTAGAGCGGAACAATAAATAGTCATCTAGCTTTGAAGATAAAGCCTTGTTTATGAAAGCCATACTTGTCCAAAGATCTGTTTTACACTGCCACTTAATTAGCGATACCATCGCTATGGTTTTGGTGAAGTAGTGGAAGATTTCCTTTCTAAATATCCTTTCTTTTATAACAGACTTTATTTTTAGAGCCAAATTGAGTGTTACGTGCGTACGGGGGTTCCCACATGCCCCCGCGTGCACAGCCCCCCCTCGCTATCGACATCCCACACCATAATGTCCACTTTCAACATGTTTTAATCCATTTAAACAACCAGAGAGTCGTTCCAAAAGTTTCCAGGCGGCGAACAGCATTAGTATGTGTCTCCTAGCTAAGAGTTAGAACCCAATGAATGAAGACTTTCTTACAAATTGTTCTAGGAAGAGGGTCTCTAGGCACCGAGCCAGACCTCGCGGAGAGCTGATTCAGCCGAGACCCTTCCCCAGCTGCGGTCGCAGAAGGAACTTAACGGGAAGAAGGAGGGGAGACGGAGGGAAGGGCCACCAGGAGCTGGAAAACACAATGAAACAGGTCTCAGGAAAGGAAGGAAGGGCTGCCAACACCCAACTGTTAGCCCAGGGAGGCCTGTGCAGACCTCCGTCTGCCGGGACTGTGAGGCCATAAACCTGTGTTGTCTTAGGCACTAAGTTTGTGATAAATTGTTACCACAGCAACAGAGCTAATACAATAGTACGTTGTGTGTCTGTGTGTACACAGGTGTGTGTGTGGACAGGTGGTGCCTACATCGTCTTCATGTCCATCAGCATGCACACTGCATGTGCATCCATGTGACGACTCCTAGAGTTCAGTGATGTGTAAATGACACACAATGTACATGGATCGGGGCCTAGAAAGGTGGGGATGGGGTGCCAAGAGGAAATCAAAGTCTCGGTCGGGGTGGTCAAAATTCCCCAACCAGGAAGAGCATTTCTGGGAGAGCCCGTGGCCCAGACCAGGCCACAGGAATGGCTCTCTGGCCCGTAATTACAGCATTTGGTCAGCAGACCCGAAACTTGGGCTGCTGTCTGGAAAGGGTTTCACCTCCCACTGACCCCACTCACGGGATGAGCACCCCAGAGCCCCAGACAGAGTGAGGGGCCGGCCCAGCCCCACCAGGCGGAGTCTGTGGTCGTAGGAAAAGGGAAGGCCCATACAGGCTCAGGGTGCCAGGATTCTGAAAAGGAGACTGGGGCAGAAAAGGGGGTGTCCCCAGGGAGGAGACCTCTTGGTCCCCACCCAGTGACCAGGAACCCGGGGTTCCCTGCTGAAGCTGAGAGCTGGTGATAGACACAGCATCTGATGGCCCAACCCAAACCAGCCCGGCCAGGTGTGTGACGACACGCAGCTCTGATGATCCGCAGCTGACCCACAGCGGCCTCAGGGCAGGGGTAAAGCTCACCCACACGCTGAGTACAGAGAAAGGCGCGTGTGCTGTTTGGGCCCAGGTGATAAGGTGAGTGGCGGTTTCCTGAGATGCTGTCTAAGGCAGCCTTCCCCTGATTAACAAGTTCTGTGGCAGAGGGAGTGGGGGCCGGGCAGCAAGGATGCAGAGGTGACACTTCTAGTCCAGAAGGAGGAAGAAGAGCTAAGGCTTCTTGGGAATAACCGTTCACGTATCATGCAATGAGTCTTACAGCAGCAGGCGAGGTGCCTACCAGGATGCCCATTTTACAGAAGGATACACTGAGTCTGGGGGCGGCCAAGTCATTTACCCAGGGCCGGGGGTTTCTGCCGTGGCCATCACCCAGGCAGCTTGAATTCGGGTTTGGGAGGCAGTTGGGTGTTGCATTAAGAACTGGGGCTCTGGAACTACACTGCTGACTCATTCTTTTCCCCTCTCTGCCTCAGTTTCCTCATCTGTGAAGTGGGGTAATGCCTGTCTCCCGGGATGCTGTAAGGAGTCCCTGAACTCGGGCACGGAGAGCCCTGAGCGTATGCGGTAGGTGACAGTTCGCGCCTCTATTGATTCAGTCCCAGCTTCATCGCTAAGGAGCTCTGGGATCTGGAGCAGCTTACCTGAGAAGGGGCCATCCTTACGGGAGCCGATTACAGGGTCAGTAAGTCTCCAGCGTCCGAGAAAGGGGTCCGAGAAGGAGGGGAGCGCTACGGCACCCCCCCCAGGGGTCTCATGCCCGTGGGACCAGGATTTGGGGCACTGGCCTTCGGTGTCCCCGTCGTCCTAAAGGCCGGCACTGTGAGGACATGCCATCGTTCCACTGTCTCGGCCTTCCTGTCGGAAGGTAATACAGTGGGGCCTTGACTTAACGAGTTTAATTCGTTCCATGACAGACCTCGTAACTCAGATTACTCGTATGTCAAATCATAAAGTGAATGAGTGAGACACGTGATGCTGGGCTAATGTTGTGGCGTTCACTGTGACGTTCGCTGCGCCAACTAGCGGTGGGGTATCTTAAGCTGGCTCGTAACCCGAATTTTAGCTCGAAACTCAAAGCAAAAAATCGGCCGAGAGACGGCTCGTATCTCAAAAAACTCGTTAGTCAGGACACTCGTAAGTCAAGGCCCCACTGTATCTTATAGAGGAGGGAGTCATCTTCTAAAAGCTCTAAGCCAGAGAAACCCTGGAAGCCTTCCTGGAAACAGGGTGAAAGGTCAGCAGGACGCGTGTGGCTGGGAGGGGCACACGCAGGGGCCTCCCCACTCATGCCACCGCAGCCTGGGCACGGCAGGCGTGTTCAGGGAGGGCGTGCGTGCGTAAGTCCCTGGGAGCAGCCTGCGTGCCGGGGGCACCAATCCTCCTGCATCGAAGACACAGGAGAGAGAGGACCGATTCAGGGACTCGCCAGCTCCGTCCCGCAGGCGGACTGTTGGCTGCGGGACTTTCCCAAACAGCAGCCCCGTCACCAAGGAGAGCGCAGGTCACTGTGAGACCCGGTCCTACCGTCCGCGGGCCCTGGAGGAGGCAGCGTCCTCACGTCTGCGCTCACTGCCGCTGGGGCCTTGCCTGGGTGCACGTCTGTGTGTCCCGGCCCACTTCTCACTGAGATACCTGAGGTGGTGGCCTGCGTGTCCTGTTCAAGGTCACACAAGGGCAGACAGAGCTGTGACCTGGACTCCAGCCCACTCTGCGGAGGCCTAGGCCGCAGGAGCCGCCCACCCCAACACCGGTGAGTCACCGTTTCTGGGAGCGATCAGTCACTTTCCTCTGCGCTGCGCCCCCCTCACCCCCACTTCCTCCTTTCCCTTATCTCGGGAGCACACGCCTCTCTCAAAGGAAAAGAACCACCGAGACAGACACAAGATTTCTGTCCAGCTCGGAGCGTGGGCCGGTGCCCAGCCTCCCACCTCCCTCGCACACCCCCGGCCTGGCCTGAGCGGAAGCCAGCGAGGAGAGATAAGGGCCCCACCAGGCGGGAAGGCGCTTCCAGACCTGAGCCCCTGGAACACCGGCCTCTGCGGTCTTCTCCTCCCCGGGCTGCCTCACAAAACCACCAAGGGGAGGATATCAGCTCTGGAAGCCAAAGGCCAAAATCCAGGTGTGAAGGAGACAGGGCCAGGCTCCCAAAGGCTCCTGGGAGGGTCCCTCCTCTCCTCCTCCATCCCCCGGCTTCTGGCAGCTGCTGGCGTCGGTTGGCGTGAGGCAGCATCTCCATCCTCACAAGGCCTCCCTGTGCCTGCGTCTCCTCTCCTCCCATGAGGCCCCAGGCCCTGGATGTAGGCCCACCTCCCACCCCTACTCCAGCACCACCTGTCTTCACTTAAGTCATTGCATCTGCACAGACCCTATTTCCAAATCCGGTCAGTTTCTGAGGTTCTGGGTGGACATAAATGAGGCGGGGGGACACTATTCGAGCCACCCCCGCAGGTCAGCAAGGCCCCACCCCCTCTGCCACGCCCCTCCTTAAAACACCGACTGGAGAAGGCCCCCTGGGGGCATGGGCACCTGGCAGAGGTGAGTGGAGAAGGGGGGCTTGGGTCCAAGCACCCCACTTCCTGCCCGTCCCTTGGCCCTTTCGTTCAGAGCAAACACTTCATTCCTCCCCGGATCCGAGGGCAAGTAGCCACGACCCTTCCATTTGCGTAAACCAGTGGTTCTCAACCTTGGCTGCACATTAGGATCACCTGGGAATCTTTTTAAAATCCTGATTTCTGGGCCTCATCCTCCGGAAATTCTGTTTCTTTGTTACTAATGTTGTGGCCTTCTCCAGCACCGCCAGGCCTCGCTCGGGCCGCCTGATCGGCTGAGAAATCGGCCTGCAGCCAGAGGCCCGGTGGAGGGACACAGCCGGAGGGAGGCCCTCCCCGGGCACCCGGAGCCATCTGCTCATTCTGTCCCCAGCCCGTGGACCCCTCTCTCCCGCCCAGAAAAGGAGGTTTGCTCTTTGGAGCTTCCACTGCGTTTTGGGGTGGGAGGCAGAGATTTGGGAAGGAAGCTGAGTCACCTCCAATATGGACAGATAATGTGCTGGGAGGATTCGAGTGGCTCTTTTTGCCACGCCAGCACTTTAGCTGCTGTATAAATAAAACCGCACAGTCCCATTGCCCACTTCCAAGATAAGAACAGGGAGCTGAGGGGCCAAACCACATGCTCCCAAAATAAAAGGATTCGTTTTGAATATTCAGACCCGGAGGCTCAGCATCAGAGCGTCTCTGCTCGCATGAAGCACCCACGCTGGCTCTGTCCCCTTATTCGTGACGCCCACCCCCTTTCCGCCCCGACTGGCAGCCCCTGGTACCCTGCCAGGCGCTGCCCGTGGTTCGTCCCTGCCCCTGAGCCACCGCCTCCAACCCCAACACTGGCTCAGGTCACATGAGCGCCCACATCACTGTGGCCTCCTGCTCGCAGCCCAGCCAGAGCGCGCCCCCTGGTTGATTCCTTACACCCACACCTCCAGATGGTCCAGGTCTGGGGGACGTACAGAGCCCTCCAGGCTAGGCCCTCATGGCGCCAGCACGCCCCTCTGCACCGCCATGTCCCAGCCCTCACCGGGTCCCAGACCTGCCAAGGCCACTTCGCCGGTACCGCTGGCTGTCTGGGACCCCCGGCCCTTCGGAGACTCCCCGAGATCCCATCAGTCACTCTTCAGTCCTATGGAGCCCACCCCGGGGAAGCTGAGGGTCTCAGCTCAGCCACACGGTGTCGGCCCCTCCCCTTCCCCCCATAGAGGCCTCTCTTGGTGAGAATGCAAGACTCTCTCCTCACAGGTCTGTGGGCTTTTCCTGGAAACTGTTCCACAGACACCCCTCCCCCGCAGCCCGGTAGAGCCATGCGATCCTCTCCAGGTCCCTGTGCCCTCTCCACTTCCCGGCCTCGGTTCCAGGCAAGGCACGCGCGCTCTCTACAAGCCGTGCCTGTGCGGCGGCAGAGCCAGCTTAGCGCCTCTCCCAGCAGGCTTGTCCCCCCTGAGCTGGTCTCAGTGATCTCCTCGAAATGTTTTGGGGACACCTGTTCCTGAGGTGCCTTCAGGCTGAGGCTCAAGAGACATGCCTGCTGTGACCATGCTGTGTGCACATACACAAACACGCATGCACACACATGCACATGCACACACATATACCCCTATGCACACACACACACCATGCACACAATACACATGCACACAATACACATGCACACGCACTCGCCTGGGGACCGAGGTGGTTCGCAGCCACAGGAGGCCACTTAGATGACCCCTCAGAAAAAACTGTTCGTGCCCCAAAGTGGCTCCAAAAAGCAGGGGAAGTAGAGGGACGAGGAGGTGAGGGGGCAGCTTCATGGCCTCCAGTTCACACATCAGACCAAGAGATGAGGTGCTGCTTTGGGGCTGTGACAGCCACTCCATTGTCATCTGCACGGGCACCGTCTACAGACATGGAGTCCAGCGTGACTTCTGCCCCAACCTTGTCCCTAGAAACACACGGCGGGCAGGCTCAGGGAGGGAGGGGGCAGGAAGGACAGGCTGCTCTGGTGCCCAGGCCAGAAGCGTGTGCACACCACTGCTGAGAGTTCTAACACTCGTGTCAGCTGATACTCAAAGTGAAAGCGGCCGTCCTGTTAGGGGGGTGGATAGGAGTTCTTGCATGTATTTCTCTAATGAGGTGACCTTTTCACACTTTTTAATACCTTCCATGAAAGGAGAAATGTTGGCCCATTTTGGGGGCCTTTTCAGGTGTTCATGGCGTCCACCCCGTCCCCACAGCTGGGGGAGGCTCTCAAACCCGACAACACCTGGGGGAGCTGGGGGAGGCTCTCAAACCCGACGACACCGCACTCCCCGAGCACCCAGGAGACCCGGTGTCACGGAGCCGACGTGACTGGCCCTCGTGTCACCCCACTAGGTCCCCTCGGCGTGTTTTCCAGGAAACCCGAAACTGCCAACGCGATTGCTGACACCCGAGGCTGTGTTGCTTGGAGACCGCGGACCGCAGCGCCAGCCTAACCGAGATCTCGGGACCAGTCACCGCCCGCAGCAACGGACAAGTGCGCAGCCTGCGCGCCGGTGGGCTTGTGTTTCTCTGGAAAGCTGATTTTGCACGTCCCTGGGCGTGAGTCACGCCGTGATATTAGCCAGGGGTTTACTCAGAGCTGCGCAGGGGCCGCCTGGCGGGGCCTCGAAGGCACTGAGCGAGCGGTGCTTCCTCCTGCAGGGATTTTCACCCGAGATGACGGCCGCCCAGCCGTCCACGCCTCGCCCGCTCAGCACTCGGAGGTTTCCCACTTGCTGTCCGACCGGAGTGTCCCCGGTAAACGACACAGACTCAGAGTCCCGCTGCCTCCTTAGTCTCCCTCCAGCACACGGAGTGAGCTGCGTCCGCCCCAGGCCTCTGGGCTCTGAAAGGTTGACTGGGTGGCTGGCCAGGTTTCCACCCACAGGAGCTCTCTCAGCTGGGCACTTAGAGCTGTTTTGGACACGCACATGCATGTGCACACGCACACACATGCACACACACACTATTAAAATGAACTTTTAAAACATATATTGTTATTGATTTCAGAGAGGAAGGGGGAGGGAGAGATAGAAACATCCATGATGAGAGAGAATCATTGATCGGCTGCCTCCTGAACACCCCACACTGAGGATCGAGCCCGCAGCCCAGGCATGTGTCCTGACCAGGAATCGAACTGTGACCTCCTGGTTCATAGGTTGACACTCAACCACTGAGCCACGCCGGCCGGGCAAGATGAACTTTTTACCCCGTGTGGAAGGCTGCTGTGCTCCGTGAACCTCTGAGGTGGTCAGGGTTCCTGGCACCTAACCTTCCTACTCCAAGTAACAGAGCTGCCTGTCAGCCGGAAGGCACACAAGCAAGGTCCTATCTTTGGATCGTGGGGTGCACCCAGGGCCGCACCTCAGCAAACACAGAAGGAAAAACAGCAACTCCTGACCAAGCATCTGGGCTTCGCTGAAGGCCCTCCCACATTGATGAGGGTTTGCCTGTTTTCCTTCCACTGATCGAGAGAGATCTTATCCCTGGAAACAGCACTCCCAGGATCACGGGAGAAGCAACAAACACACAGGAAGGGCCGTGGGCTCCGAGGGGAGGGAGCTCAGTAAGTACGGTGCAGGCAGCGTGGTTATTAACATGCCGGTGGTGACGCACTAACTACCGGGCGACTCCAGCTCACCACCAGCATCGATATCCAAACAACGATAAAAACAAGTCGAAGGGTCGAGGACAACCTGCCCTTGAAGGCGTACCCCACCCATCCAGCCAACTCAGCCGCGTCAGGACAGCCTCTCCCTGCCCTTCCCACCACCTCCCGCCGGGCAGAGGCCACCCAAGCCACAAGGTGAAGGTTACTTAGGAAGTTACGAGTCTCAGGATTGAAAATGCGCTCCTTCCACAAAGGTGAGTTGGGACAAAGATATTGTCCCAGGAACTGAAACCCGTGGCTTAAGAACAGGGGTTGGCAGACTCTCTCTGGAAGGACCAGAGAGTCAGTATTTTCCGCTTTGCAGCCCATTCGGTCTTTCTCTGCTATTCAGCTCAGCCAGTGCGTGTGCAAAGCAGCCATGGGTGGTGTGTAAGTGCACAGGCACGGGTTTGTTCAAATCACACTTTACTTATGGAGGCTAACGTTTACATTTCATAAAAGTTTCATGTGTCACAAAATAGTGTTCTCATTTTAATTCCCCCCCCCCCGCAACCATTTAAAAATGTTAACCTATAAAAACAGGGGTGGGGGGTTGCCTGATTTTGGCCTGTGGGCTGAAGTTTGCTGAGCCCTGGCCTCCAGCACGCCCATCAGTAACAAAAACGTGACTTCACCTCTCTATGCTCGTGTACACTGTACTGTGTATGTTATAAAACAGACTCAAACCCGCCCGGCGTGGCTCAGTGGTTGAGCACTGACCTATGAACCTGGAGGTCAAGGTTCGATTCCTGGTCAGGACACATGCCCAGGTGGCAGGCTCGAACCCCAGTGTGAGGTATACAGGAGGCAGCCGATCAGAGATTCTCTCTGGTCATTGATGTTTCTATCTCTCTCTCTCTCTCCCTCTCCCTTCCTCTCTGAAATCAATAAAAATATATTTTTTAAAAAATACTCAAAAATCAGCAAGGTGAATGGGAAGAGCATATGCTGACGTTCCAGCATTTTCTTCCTGAACGGCTCCGGTTTACCCTATGGTCAAGTCCTGGGAGGCCGTGCCCCCACTTGGGAGATGTCTGACTACAAATGAGAAGAGAAAATTCCTATGAGATTCCGTCTTCTACCCGCTCACTGTGAGAGAGAGAGGGGCCGTGGGGCGCTCAGCACCTGCCTGAGGTATTTTGGTAAAATGAAGACACGCCAGTTTATGCTCACAAATGAAAAAACTCGGTGTTTCCAGCCCCGAGGACGGCCGTGCTGGAATCAGTCCTTCAGAATCTGCAGACGCAGTGTGGTTTGCTCAGAACCGGTTAAGCTTGTGCGATGGGGACAATGGTCCCGTGTGGGATCCCGATGGGAAAGGGTGTGGTGCGCCCTCCACCCGCCTCTGCCTTTGTTTCCTGGAAGGCTTAACCCACCCGTTTCTTTTTCCATCTGATGGTGAACCTACGCCGTCAGCCTCGCCTTGGAATCAGACGTTACTGGATGTGCAGGAATGGCCTCTGTGAAGTGTCCTCTCGTTTGCCTCTGTAACCCAGGGTCCCCGCCTAAATCTGGATCACGCAACAGTCTGAACCTCCAAATACCTCAGGTTTAAATCTGTCCCCCAGACAACTCAGAACCAAAGGTTGACTCAAGGATGGTCTAAACAGCCCTTCCCCACCACCCCACTGCACCCCACTGCACCCCACTCACTCACACACACACACACACACACACGCTCACACACATGCGCACACACATACACACACAGACACACACTCCGGAGGTTAAGCCACCGCAGCCAGACCCAAGAGGAAAACAGTGTGAGGAACAAATCATGTCAAATCGTCATGGTGCTTCTGAAACTGCCATCGGGATCTGCAATAGACTGACGGTTCCAGAAAGCAGACCAGGGCTTGGAGAATTTCCACCAAGGACAGCAGACATGGCTGCACGCAGAGGTGACAGGATGGCCTGGGCCTTCCTGGTTGGCACCCATGGCCACCTCCCCCTCCTTGTCTTTTATGCAGCTGCCCTCGCAGATCCGGGAAACGCCTTGGTCAGACCAGCTGTCCTGATTGGAGGGCCAGGGAATACGGCCCCCCTCGCTCTGCCATGGACTTGACGCATTTCTACAAATGGTGGCAAATGGATGCGCCACTCATTGGTTCCTGGATGCTCCATTCGACCTCTTTGCCCCATTTTACAGGGTGTTGAGAGCCCCGGTCATCACGTCTGAGAACTTCTGACGTGTACAGAGACAGATGACACGGCTCACGGGCCATTAGGGAAGTCTGGGAAAACGCTAAATGAACCAATATTCCTTTGGCCTCTAAAAGGCTGAAGATGGAAATCCTGGTGAGTCACCTACGTAATCTGGGAGGTTAAATTCAGGAAGACGAAGAGAAATGGAGGCGGGCACTGGGCACCCTCCCGCCGGTGGCATTCCTCCTGGGCCCTCAGTGCACCCTGTGCACCGGGAATTACCGGGCAGGCCCATTAGCATGGCCGTCTCCTGGCTGATCGTTGTCTCTCCCGCAGGAAGAACATCACAGGCCTCGGAACCCCACCAGCAGCCCAAGCAACACAAAGACGCAGATGGACTCCCCAACCAGCTCCTCCCTGTTGTCCTGCAGTGAGCTGATTGCCCATAATGAGCAAATTATAATAATTGGGGACAATTATGCAAAACCTTTGACTTAAGTGGCAATCCTTCACCGGTGAGTGGCGAGGCCTCTCCTAAGTGAGAATTAAAGGCCACACCAGCCGCTGAGCGGAGGCGGCATTGCCCCACTTTAGAGACGGGAAAACTGAGGCACTGAGTGGCACGTCTCTCGCCCTGTTTTATAAGGCAGACCTGCACATCTTAATGAGTTTAAATTAAATGTGTGCATTATAAGGGGTGAGTTAAATAAATGGCTTAGCCTTTCCATGAATTGGTAGCTAGCTGTTAAAATTCATGTTTTCAGAGATACGGGGGAAATGCTGACGATGGAAATTTAATTTTCTTAACTTTTTTTTTTTTTTTGGCAATCCTCACCCGGGGATATTTATGCCATTGGTTTTTAGAGAGAGGGAAGGGGAGGGAGAGGGAGAGGGAGAGGGGGAGGGGAGGGAGAGAGGAAGGGGGAGGGAGAGGAGAGGGGAGGGAGAGAGGAAGGGGGAGTGAGAGAGAGAGGAACATCAATGTGAAAGAGACACATGGATCGGTAGCCTCCCCCACGCACCCCGACCAGGACTGGGATCAAACATGTATGTGCCCAGGAATCGAACCTGAGATCCTGCAGGTTTGATGGAATTTTAAATGAAAAGAAGAGGATTATGCTGTAACTGTAGGATGGTCTCAATGACGTGTGACAGTGTGAGGGTCTGTCTGTGTGTTTGTGTCTGTGTGTCTGTGTGTCTGTCTGTTTTTTCAAGACTAGAGTATCAAGTCAATATGGGTTGTCAGTTCCTGGCGGGATTCAAGATGACTCTCAGCCTCTCCCTTACACTTCTACATTTTCTAGATAAAGTGTGAACCTTTTATAAGAAGAAAATAAGATAAATGGGGCTTTAAAGATATTTTTAATTTCTAAAATACTAAGATGTTTTAAAGACAGTTACTCCCTGTTCTGAATCAGGGACTTACTCCTCACATGCGTGTGTAATATTTACTTTTCAGCCTTCCCCAGCCTTCCCGGTCCGGCACTCTGGCTTGGGGTGAATTAATGAGTTCAAGTTGCCCCTGGCTGGTGGTCACCTGGACCAGGGTCAGGAGATGAGGCCAAAGCCCGGCTCGCAGGGCAGCCCCTCGGAAGGGGCTCAGGATCCGTGGGACCTTCGCAGCCGCTGTTCCTGGAAACGGATGCCTGCCTCCGCCGCCCCCTCTGAGCCCACCCCGTGTCCTGTCCGGGGTCAGGGAGAGAGCAGAGGGCGGCTGACATGAAAGGCAGAGCCACTGCCTGGGAACCGCTCCCTGCCCTGGAGGTGTCGCTTCCTGCTGTGCGGCAGCTGCTCTCTCCTCCGGCTTCAGCTGCAGGCGGAAAGGTTCACACTCCCCTATAAATACACCCTCCTGCCTTAACATCCTCACCCTAAACGGAACAGCCACCAGATATCACCCCCAGGCCTGACCCCCCGGGAGGGCAGCCTGGAAGGGCTCGTGCCCTCCAACAAAACCCACCGCCGCACCCCCAGGAAAGAGCCAACCCCCTAACCCCCTGACTGCGGCTCTGCCCCCAGATGCCAGCAGGTCAGGGCCCGGGAGCACTGGGCACGGGCATTGCTCCGCATGGCTGAGCACAGCTGACCCTCCTGCAGCACAGGGCGGGGGGGGGGGGGGGGTCCTGGCTGTCCCGGGGCTGCAGGGGAGGCGTGCACACCGGGCAAAGCATCAGCCTGGGCTCTGGCTTGTGGCCTGCGGAGCGTCCAGGAGAGAACGATGCGTCCTGTAGACGCAGGACCCTCGGGGCAGGGCCTGCTCTCTGCCCGCTCTGCAGGGCGGCAGCCATTCTACAAGGAGCCTCGCACCAAAGCCTCGTCTTCACTCAGCTGTGCCTTAGTTTCCCACAGAAGGACAGTTCTCCCAAGACCTGCCAGGACGTTTGGGGCTGAAGGAAGGAAGGCTGGGTGGGCAGGGGCTGGGGGAAGGGGCACCAGGTGGGGGCACCCCGCTAGGCCAACCCTCGGAGTGGAGCGTGGCAACGCTGTGCATTCCAACCCACTGCACAGGCAAAGGGGGAGGTTGGCGCAGAGGGGAGGTTGGGGCCGGGCATTCCGCACAGAGCCCTGCACACACACCCAGTGAGGGCAGAGGGGGAAGGGGCAGGGCCTGGCACCTGCCGAGGCTGCGCAGCCAGGAGACTTTCTGGACAGAAGCAGGGGCGAGAGAGAAGGGAGCAGGCCGGGCCCAGGGCGCTTCTGGTCTCTAAGCTGCTCCCAAACCCTGGAGCCCCTTTACCTTCTGTCCTGGACCGCACTTGGTTACCTGCCTTTGTGCGAAGCCCCAACAGCAAACACGGACTTTGCACCCAGAGGGCCACAGCCTGGTGGGCGAGAACCTTCCACTGTGAGGGAAGGGAGACTGAGGGGTGGCCAGCCCTCCTTTTCCCGGGGTGGGTGGCCCCTGGAGGGTTCCTCCCCCCTCACCTGCTCCTCCCCCCTCACCTGCTCCAGCCCCTCATCTGCTCCTCCCCCCTCACCTGCTCCAGCCCCTCACCTGCTTCAACCCCTCACCTGCTCCAGCCCCTCACCTTCTCCAGCCCCTCACCTGCTCCTCCCCCCTCACCTGCTCCAGCCCCTCATGGTGTCAGCGGTCAGCTCCCTCTGAATGCTCTGGGGAGGGGCCTGCCTGCCTCTTCCAGCTTCTGGGGCTGGTTGGCAGTCCTTGGCTTGTAGACCCTCATGCCAATCTCTGCCTCTGTGGTCACATGGTGTTTCTACTTCCGAGAACACCAGTCCTGCTAGATTAGCACCCATCCTATCACAGTGTGACCTCATCTCAACTTGACTGCATCTGCAAAGACCCTATTTCCAAATAAGGCCACCTTCAGAGGTACTGAGATTAGGTACTGAGGGTTAGGTACTGAGATTAGGTACTGAGATTGGGTACGTGAGACTAGGTACTGAGGGTTAGGTACTGAGGGTTAGGTACTGAGGGTTATGAACTGAGATTAGGTACTGAGGGTTAGGTACTGAGATTAGGTACTGAGGGTTAGGTACTGAGGGTAAGGTACTGAGATTAGGTACTGAGATTAGGTACTGAGATTAGGTACTGAGATTAGGTACTGAGGGTTAGGTACTGAGATTAGGTACTGAGGGTAAGGTACTGAGATTAGGTACTGAGGGTTAGGACGTCAACATATGTTTGGGGAGACTCACCAACCCATAACAGCGTCCTAACACCTGGACTGAAAAGAAAGAAAACAGTACAACTCTCAAATTTTCACCGCAACGTTACAGTTTAAAAACATGGACATAACCTGAAGGCTTGCTATTCGGAACTTTCATGTGTTGGGCTGCAATGCTGCCATTAGAGCCGAGCGCTGAGAGACGGGGGGGCACTATGACAAAGACTTCCCAGCAGTGCCAGCCCATCCCTCTGCCTGGGTTAGGACATGTGCCTGCCGGTGAGCAAGGCCTGCTGGGAAGTAACAGCAGCCGGCTGGGGGCGAGGGAGTGTGCCCCCCTTACAGGTAAGACACATAGTCACATTAATTAGTGGTTTTATAGCAAGCATCTCTCACTTAAATATATATTTGGAATTAAGAAGGGAGGCGAAATGGGTTTGAGTCATCGCTGACACTCAGCCGCCAAGATTAGGGGAAGGGATTTAACTCTGCAAACCCCAGTGTTCCGACTGCAGGATGGACAGAAGGCGTGCCCTTCGACCCCTGGGGACGGTGGGCTCCTGTGGGCTGAGATGGCCTGAGGAGAGGGCCGCCTCCATGGCCGGGCCCATCTGCAAAGCCTATGTGTCTGTCACTGTCCTTTTAAATGCCCGAGAGTGCTCTCTCACTAACAGATATTTTTGGCAGCAAAGAAAAGCAAGAGCAGAAATTAGCAGATCTAAAGAGCTCAGCCAGGAGACAAGGGGACGTGGGCAGAAACTTCCGGAAGTTTGGTTCACAGTCACGTGGTTTCCCTGCCACAGGCTAAGCCTTCGGTCCCTGAGCCACCCCCAGAAATTGCCCCGTGTTCACTGGCACAGCTTCCCTCGTGGTTGGAGCCCACCCTGCCGCCAGCTGCCCACCCTCTTCACCGCTGTGTGACTCGCTCATTCCACGTCTACCTGCTCAGTGGTCCCCACGGAAGCATTCTTCTGAGATTAGGAGGGGGCAGTGGGCAGCACCAAGGCCCTGAGGGACAGTCAGAGGCAGAGCAGCGGGGAGAGCAGGCTGCAACTCACTGGCCACCTCCGCTCTGTCCCCCTGCCCTGCCCCCCCCCCAGCTATGGCCACACTCACCTCCCAGCCTCGCACAGCCTCCTCTTGCAGGATCGTCACATGACATGCAGGTGGCCATTGGCATTGAATTGCAGGTCAACAATGGGTACTTTTTTAGCATGAGTACGTCCCAGGCAATATTTGAGAATACTTACACTAAGAAACTATTTGCTGTTGACCTGAAACTCACATGTAACTGGGAGGCCTATGGTTTCATTTGCTAAGTCTCCAGGGAGGGGGCTCTGGGCAGGGCAGGAACAACCACCCATTCCTCTCCTGAGTCCACAGCTTTTCCAATCTTCCCCCGGGAGTGAACAGCCACTGCCATGTCAACTGAGTGATGCCGCACACACTCCATGTCCCCCCCACCCGACACACACACACACAGACATGCACACACACATACACACACACAGAGAGACACACACAGAGACATGCACACACACACACACACAGAGACATGCGCACACACACACACACAGACATGCACACACACATACACACACACACAGACATGCACACACACAGAGACACACAGACATGCACACACATACACACACAGAGACATGCACACACATACACACACAGACATGCACACACACATACACACACACACAGACATGCACACACACAGAGACACACAGACATGCACACACATACACA
>NW_005871420.1:279274-308472 GCF_000147115.1 Myotis lucifugus | reverse complement strand
ATTCCCACAGCTGGGACAGAGGTCACCACTAGCCATTGCAGATGAGAAAACTGAAGTTCAGAGAGAACAAACATTTCACCAAAAACCGCAGGTGGGGATGATTCAGCCACACTTACCCAGCACGTAGGAGGCCAGGCACAGTCCTCAGAGGTCTGTGCATAAGATCTCGTTTAACCCTCTTAACACTTCATGAGGGACTGCTATTGCCCCCCCCCCTTACAGGCAAAGACATACGGTCACATGAATAGTAAGTGGCATCGTCGGGATTTGAACTCAGGCAGGTCGACTCCAGTATGTGCGCTTGCCCATCTGGGGAGAACGGAGGAGGACAAGGGTGTGGCCGCCGCCTCCGGGGAGGCCACCTGTAACCCACCCTTCCTGTTCACCAGTCATGGTGCCTTTTCTGGTGAACCCAGGGGTTTCCCAAGAACGCTCTGGGGGTGCTTCAGAGCTTCGGGGTGCAGAGCCTGGGGTTCTGATCCAGATTTGCTAGCTGGGCAATCTGATGAATCTCAGTTTCTCAAAAACCTCTGGGAGGAATGCAGAAAAGAGACGTGAAGGGAACCTGGAGCCGAAGGGGCCTGCGCATAGGGCAGGGCCACCCGACCCTCGGTGACCGGGTGACTCTGAGTTACAGGTTCGAACCAGGACAGGGTCGGGCCTGAGACGTGCGTGGGAAGTGGTCATGGGGCCGCCATGAAGCTGGGTGTCCGGGAAGGATCACACCTGGAAGATACAGACCCACTGAGGTGCTCTCCGCAGCGCTGTGTTCTTGCTCATTGGTTGCCATCCGCAGGGCAACCGGAGAGGTCGTGGGACTCGTCCAGACTGCCCAGGGCGCCGCTCAGCAACACCATCAACCAGCGGCCTATTGCGCACTTTGTGGCCAGCAAGTCACAACTGAGACAAGCCCCGGGCAGAAAGTCAGATGTGGGTTTTTTCGCAATGAAAGCCCTGAGGCCTGACTGCCTTCCACTTACCTGTTCTTTCCTTTTTGGGAAAAGTTCGGCCTCAGCCAGATCCTGTGGTTACGGGATTGCCCCATCCCCAGGGGTCAACAAGATGAGGGTGACACGGGGTCTTTCTAGGAACGAGCCTTCCTTGAACTGGGAGACCACGCTACCCGACTAGAAGGCTGGGCATCAGCGCATCCTCCGGCTGCTTTCTGACCAAAAGGGGGAACTGCAGACAGAAGGGGTTCTATGGAAAGTGACCGCACAGGGTGGTCCGGTCATAAATTCCTACTGGGCAGGTCACGCTGGGGCGTCCACACCAGGCACATAACCTTTTAGGGAAGGTTTGCCTTTGCCTTAAGTCCTGTCCATTGTTTGTGGGTTAACACACTTTTGAAATCACCACCCTCAGGTGGCTGTTAACTGTCCTGTAACCCATCCCTGCCTTGCTTTCCCCCCCTCCCCCACCCCAGGAATCTTCCTTCCAGCCCCTCCTAATGCCAAATGCAAAAAAGAAGCTGCTAAACCTTACTCTCTGGAGCATTTGAGATCTTGCTCCCCAGATGTGGGGGAGCAGACCTCAGTTTGGCTCAAATAAATTCTTGTAAAAATCCCCCCCCCCCAAAAAATCATGGTTTTTTTTTTAAAAGATAATTTTAGTCACAATCATTTTTTTTTCAACCTTCATGCAATCAGGAAATAATAGTACGTTAAAAATGCTGGAAACAGAAGAGTACCCTCCGTATTATCCAACCCTGTACCAGCATGAGAACGCGTACGCACGTATGGGAAGGCGAGCCATCAAAATGTGAACGGTGGTGGGAGCGCGGGGGTTTTATTTTCTTCTTCAGACTTTTCTGAATTTCCCATTTGCCAAACGACGAATTTATGATTTTCCCCGCGGAAGGATACGCTGGGGTTTGTGGGTGACGCTGCTTGGCGGGCAGTTAGTTCATGTGTTTCGGAAAGAGACCTGGAAGGGGGACCCGCCCGTTCCCACAACAGCCCAGGGGGTGCTCCTGGGAATTGATGGGTAAATGGATGAACACACTGTGGTGTGTGCGTGCAAGGGAACATGATTCAGTAATAAAAAGGGAGCTATCAAACCTCAAAGAGACAAGAAACACTCTTAAATGCACATTACTAAGTGAAAGAAGCCAATCTGAAAAGTCTACCTACTGTATTGCTCCCATATAGGACATTCTGGAACAAACAAAGCTATAGCGACGGTAAGCCCAGTGGTTGCCAGGGACTCAGGTAGGGCAGTGGGACGACTTGCATGATGCTGTGATGACGGCACATGTTATACGTGAGTCAAAGCTCAGGGAATGCATAACACAAAGATCGAACCCCAACATTAGTTAATAACAATGATCAATATTGGCTCATCATTTGCAACAACACATCCTGATGAAGTGGCAAGCCGGAGAGGCAGGGGTGCTCCGGGCAGCGGCCGCCCCTTCCTGGGGCCTGTTCCTGCGGAAGCAGAAGCCCTCTTTTGCCGCATGTCCTCCCCTAAGTTGAGAGAGAGTCCTTCCTCAGAACACAGCATCACGTTTTCAAAACTACAAACTCCCCACCGATTTCCGGCGAGAGGGCCAACGCGCGGCCACTGTGCTCTTTGAAATGAAAACCTCACACTTTCCAAGAAACACAGAAGGGTATTCTCCCTGTTGGCTCTACAGATCACACCTCAGGTTCTGCTTCCAGTCAAAGCTGCACACATGGGCCTTGATGACAACGCCGTCTAAACACTCCACGCGGATAATAAAACAGCCCGACGGTGCCAGGTTTCATCGACTCCAGACGGGCTGTTTCTCCGGCTCCCGGGCCCCTCCTAACTCAACAGCGAACATCTCACTCCAGGAAGATTATGAGCCAATTACCAGGGTTATTCTGCAAAACTACTCCTGAGGAGACAGCCTGCCTGGAAAGAAAACCAATCTACAGAGTGTTTTTAAAAGAAAAGAAAATGTAAGGGTAGCAGACTTCTGTTTTAAAATAGGTTTGACCCAATAATTTTTTTAAATTTTTTTTTAAGGAAAACTAGAGTGGACTGTGGTTCCAGCTGCAATGAGCTAAGTGCAGAAAGCGACATCATTTGGGGACCCGTTGCAAAATGAAAATATGGGGACCCCCTGTTAAAAATTAAGAAATTCATGATGGTAACAGTCAGCCAGGCGCCTTCTGAGTGGGGTGCAGAGATGGGGGGCGCAGTGCAGATGGGACACCACGCAGGAGGGACAAGGAGAAGGCAAGGGCAGGCAGCTTGCCTTGGACCTACTCTCATGTGTGTTTTTCGTGTTGTTGTTTTTTTAATATATTTGCATTGATTTCAGAGAGGAAGGGAGAGAGAAACATCAATAATGAAAGAGAATCATTGATCCGCTGCCTCCTGCCGGCCCCACACTGCAGTCCAGGCATGTGACCTGATTAATTGAACCATGACCTCTGGTTCATAGGGTGATGCTCAACCACTGAGCCACACCGGCCAGGCCCTGCCACCACGTTTTCCTCTGTGGACGGTCACTGTGCACAGGGGGATGTTCAGGGAAAGTGCACGCGGGAGTGTTTCCAACCTTTGTCTCCTCATGAGTTAGACCAGGGGTGGGCAAACTTTTTGACTCGAGGGCCACAATGGGTTCTTAAACTGGACCGGAGGGCCGGAACAAAAGCATGGATGGAGTGTTTGTGTGAACTAATATAAATTCAAAGTATACATCATTACATAAAAGGCTACGGTCTTTTTTTTTTTTTAGTTTTATTCATTTCAAACGGGCTGGATCAGGCCCTCGGGCTGTAGTTTGCCCACGGCTGAGTTAGACTAAAGCTTTGACATGTGTTCCCTCTGCAATCATAGGAGAACCACGTGCTTATGAAACATTTGAAAGGTTCTTTTTGTCTGGACCCAACCCTTTTCCTGCCTGCTTTGTTTGAGAAGTCTCCAGAACCCACCCCCACCCCCACCCCACCCCACACCCAGATAGGAGCCACTACCTTCTTCATCTTTTGTTCACTGAGAGCTTCTCCCCCGAGACTCACAGCTATTCTGCCCGCCACCCCCTCCCCAGTAGTGCAGGGCCTGCCTCCCTGGCAGCACCTCCATCCGTGCAGGGGTTCAAAGACGGTGCCCTGGAGGCTACCCCTGTGGGTTTGCACCCTCCGGCTCTCCCTCAAAGACTGTGCACAGCGCCTGAAGCCCTTCCAAAGAAAACTGTTAAAATTCCACCCCCGCCCGGCACGTCTGAACACTAGGTCCCTGTGTTCCCTCCTGAAAACCAGGCCAAGCAGACGCGGTGCGGATCCATAAACCTTGGCTTTGCTGAGCTGGGTTCTCTTTACAGCCTCGGCGGTGTGGGCACGCCTGTGGCGGTCATCACAGGTCCGCAGTCAGCCAGTCTGCCGTCTGTCAAACTAAATACGCACCCACCTCCCAGCAGGCCCACTCGGTTCACGCGGGCTGCTCCCTGTCTACAACAATCAAGGTGCTGCAGTGAAAAGGACTTGGGCTGCTTTCCATCTGGATCTTATTATTTTACTGGAGGCCCAGTGCACGAAATTCGTGCATGGGTCCCTCGGCTTGGCCAGCAATCAGGGCCAATCTGTGGGGTGACCGGCAGGGTGATCAGGGGGGCCCCCACTGGCACCTGCCTTGGCTGGCCTGGTGCCGCCCGCTTGCCGGCCCTGCCCCCTGTCACTGCCGGTCAGGGCCTGTGGGCTGGGGGCAGCTCCTGGAATGAGCATCTGCCCCCTGGTGGTCAGTGCACGTCATAGCGACCGGTCATTCTGCCAGTCGGTTGATTTGCATATTAGGCTTTTATTATATAGGATTTGTTTTTTTTATAGCTAGTTAATGTTTGATAGGCAATACACTCACATGATATGGAAAAGTGCAGGAAGGTGTATGAGAAGTTTCCCGCCACCCCGTCCCATGGGTCTCTACTCTTAGTAGAGGGTTTGCTACACTCTTCAAAGATTAGTATGCAAATACAGCAAGTATTTCACACCCTGTTCTGCCCGTTCCTTTCTAACGTAGCACTCCTGCTTAGAACGGCCCCATCAGTGCATGAAAAGCGCCCCCCTTGTTGTGTTCCACTATCCTGCTGTCCCAGGATAACCTCAGCCAGTTTTCTCTTAGGGGACAGTTACGTTGCTGCCAATATTGGGCTATTATAAAATTACCCAAATCAAAGGTCATCGGTTTGCCAGTGTCTAGCCTCGCCCCTGAGGCCATCGCCATGATGAGCCGGTCCCTGGCATCACAGGGTCCTCACCGCCCGATGTCTCCATCGTGAAAAGCAGATTTCCAACAGGGAGCACCCATTTTTACCCACAGAAGTTTGGAGCTGAAGATCTTCTGTCTCCACCCGAGTTCTTCCAGAAACTGTTCTGAGGATTAGCCTCCAAGCTAAGGATGCGAACCCCTTGTTCCCAGGAGACAAGAATCTATGGGTACAGATTCAAACAAGAGCAAAGCCATCAGAACTATTAAAGGGCCCACAAACACCTTTACATTTTCACTCACATTTGATTCTTCTGACTCAAGCCCCTTTACATGTTGAGACAGGCAAAGGATCAACCAATTTTAACAAGAGAAAGCACTTAGCTGCCCAGCCGGTGTGGCTCAGTGGTTGAGCGTTGACCTGTGAACCAGGAGGTCATGGTTCGATTCCCAGTCAGGGCACATGCACGGGTTGTGGGCTCCATCCCCAGTGTGGGGCGTGCAGGAGGCAGCCGATCAATGGTTCTCTCTCATCATTGATGTTTCTATCTCTCTCTCTTTCCCTTCCTCTCTGAAATCAGTAAAATATACTTAAAATAATAAAAATTAAAAATTTAAAAAAAAGAAAAAACACTTAGCAGAACGGCTATCCCACAGGAAGAGCTCAATAAATAATAGCTAAAAATCAGTGAGCCGGTCATAGCCATTTATTCTGGCCAATAAAATGAGCACTAACTAAATTCCAGAGATACAAATAAACACACAAAAAAGTAAATGTATTGCCTACAACCTCCCTCAGTCTCCCACTTCCCCCGATTTCTAGGTAAACACGTGACGATCTCAATCAGACGTCTGCCCTGGACCTCAGCGTAGCACTAGCCATGCAACTTCTAGAACAAAGGCATTACACCACAGCTTCAGAAAGACCAGTCCCGGGGGTTCTCAAAGTGTGGTCCAGCCAGGGACCCCTGGGAGGCTCAGACCTCAGGGACCCCATGAGGTCCAGGCCATTCTTACAGCAACACTAAGATGTTGTTTCTCATTTTCCCTCCTGCTCCCTCCGGGGCGGTGGGGTTTCCAGAAGCTTTGATGTGTGTGATGTTGCCACGAATTGAACACAAAGGCAGAGGCGAGCACCCAGCCCTCTCCCATCCAGCCAGCCATTAAAGAGACATGGAAAATGCAAAATCATGCTGCTCTTCCTATTAGAATGTTTCCTTTGGGAAAATGTACTTTTTTAAAAATAAAAATATGTTATTTACATCTATTATTATTGATTGCTATTTTAAAATCAATTAATAACTAAATAGTTCTTTATTTCTCAGTTTTCTTTTCCAACAGAGTGAAAATATCCTGTTTAGGATAATCCACAAAAAACAAAAGCTCTTTGACATCTTCAATAATGTTTAAGAGTGTAGCGTGGCTCAGTGGGTGAGCGTCAACCTATGAACCAGGAGGTCATAGTTCAATTCCCGGTCAGGGCACATGCCCGGGTTGCAGGCTCGATCCCCAATGTGGGGCGTGCAGGAGGCAGCCGATCCATGATTCCCTCTCATCATTGATGTTTCTCTCTCTCTCTCTCTCTCTCTCCCCCTCTCTGAAAGAATAAAAATATATTTAAAATAACAATAAAGTCCAGTGCTGGACGTAGGGAGGATCCCTCTCGGGGGGGCTGTTGCATTCAGAGCGCTTTACCTTCCTCGCCGTGACAAACCCCCCTGAGCCCCAGCACGTTGGAGTCATCTTAGCTGGTACAGTTTCCAGGGGGAAAAAACACACACACACAATTTGTGGTTCCAATGTGGTAGGATCGGGTATCATGAGTAGTACCTGAGACACTGTTCCAATAACCGGCGCCTGCCGTCTGCCAGAAGCTGCTGTCAGCACTCCGCACACTTTATCCCGGGATCTCTGTTGCGTAAGTTCTCATCAGCGCCTCAAGGGAGACACTGTAGGAAGTGTTGAGACACGGCTGGTGAGGATCCATCGGGCTGGCTCCCGCTGCGGGACATGGAGTGACACATGACACCCAAGAAGCCCGCGTCATTGGCCAATCTCCCAGCATCTGCCTCGGGAGCCCACGAATAGCTGTGTGTTCTGAGCCCAGCCCTTTGCCTGAGGGTCATGACGACGGCGTGACCTCTTTTAATCCAACTGGGGCGAATGCAGAGCCACGGTCAGAAATTCAGAGCGTGAATTTAAAGTTGTAACCCAATGTGGAATCTAAAAAAAAGTCAAGCTAAAGAGAAACAGGAAGTAGAAGGGTGGTTGTCAGGGGCTGGGGGGGGGGGGCGGACATAGGAAGAGGGTGGTGAAGGGGTACAAACCTTCAGTTATAGGATGAGTACCCTGCGTTGTATAGTTGAAATTTGCTGAGAGTAGAACTTAAGGTTCTCACACACACACAAAAGGTAGACGTGAGGTGATGGATGTGGTAATTAACTCAATGGTGGAAATCTTTCCAATGTTTATGTTTATCAAATCATCATGTTGTACACTTTATGTTACAATTTTATTTGTCAACTGTACCTCAATAATGTTAAAAATAAAGTTATAACCCAGAGGCGGGGTGGGGTTCTCAATTCCATGAAGGCTGCATTGGGGAGAGGTTCTTTCTATTAATACCCGTGGTTCCTGAGGTTATGTGTTCCAGCAGGTGCTGTCTCTGGCCTACACTGTGGTGACCCAGATGGAAAACACAGCCCACTTCCTCTTACCCAGACACACATGTGTGCACATGAATGCATGTGCACACCTAGACATGTGCATGCACACACGAAATGCCTAGCACGATGAACATGTGCACACGTGGGCACAAGCACACTTGCATATCTGTGCGTGGGTGAATATGCATGCCTACATGATCATGGGAACAGGCATTCACATGCAAAGACATGTGTATGCATAAACAAGTGTGCACACGCTCTCTCTCAAAACTAACTCACACAATCCTTAGGGTGCTTGGCTTTCCTGGAGGCTGGTGGCCAGAGATGAATGGAGAAGGGCTGTCCCTGAAGACATGAGAACAATCTCTGATTGCAGTGCGTCTTTCCCATTCTTCACACTCCTTTCGGCTCCTGTCCCAGCCCACCCCAACCCACACAACAGCGTCACCTCCGTCTCCTGACATCTCCCTTCCCCTCCTCCCTCTTCTCACCCTCCTCTTCTCCTCTCTGACAGAGCAGTTCGCCCCATTGGGTGCATGAGGGCTCGTTATACACCGCTTGTCAGAGGCCTTTCTCTTACCTCAAACCCTCCTCAAGGGTTCTCTGAACACCAGGATGACTTCCTCCTTGAGAAGAATTCTGCTGTCAGTTATTCAGGTAATCAATTTTTTTTCAAAAATCTCTTTATATAATAAGAAATAATCTATGATTTCGAGAAATTCGTCTTCTGGGCTAACCTTCCAATATGGATTCTTAAATGAGATTTTTTGGGGGGTCACTTTCTTCAGAATTTTGGGCACCTCTTAGGGTTTCACCTTTCTGATCCTGCTTTTTTCAGGATCAGAATCAATGCGGTAATTCCAGGTGTCGTGTTAGACCAGGCTGTTTGCACTCACCCAAGAGATTCTCAAAGAACAACACATTGAAACATTCCCAGTGAGCAGACAGGCGATCACATCAATCACTGAGAAACATGTTTAATCCCTGGGGACATTTTCCTGCTGACCATCTTCTCCACATCTAGTGTAATTGCCCCTGAAGCCCATCAGCCTGGGGAATCCTCAGTGGCAAATGGTTCAAGACCTCTACAATGGATATGGCCTTTCAGGAATGTAGGCGAACCTGTATTTGCAAGTGCTGAGCAAAGGTCTCCACAACCGGAGCAGAGGGACATGATTAAGGGCTCAGAGTTGTCCTCCTGAGGAAGACAAGGAATGAAGCTTATCTTTCATTTTAGTTTCATCATGGGTTGTCCAAACATTTTGATGGGCCAAATGTCAGTATTATTTATTCTATAGCTTAAATTATAGATAAAATCTCCAATTCCACATTTTGCCCCCTCAGAATCCAAACTGTTAAAAATCACAAAGGAACTTCTGGGCTTTTCCCCCACATTCACCTTTGTGAGGTTGATAATTTGGATATTGAAATAATTCGTGTTTGGGAGGGAGAAACTTTCCTGTACCCTTTCTAGGTTCTTCAGATGTTCTAAGAATTAAATCCACATGAGACAGATTATCTGGAGAAAATAAACAAATTTAATTGCATATGTACATACGGAAACCCCATATACATGAGAGAGTCTGAGACTCCACATACAAGAGAAGTTCTGAGATAGAACGTGAAAATAAGGGATATATGACATTGTGAGCTAAAAATAAGCTAAGGTACCTTGGGACCTCAGAGCATCATTACAGGACAATAAAAAGTCAGATGTTCAGTAATTAGATGTTTGCCCTGCCCTATAGGCAGTTATAAAAAATGTTATGTCTGATAATAATTCTTATTATGGGCAAGGCCCCCGAATTTAGATTATTTCAGGGGTGGTAAAAGTTTCTTGTAACCCCACAGGGTCTCAATTGCCTTCAACTCAAAACAATTCACATGTCACATCTTGGGGAGGCTGTTCTGAACCCCTTCATTTGGAATCCTAGAAAGCAGTGGTGCCACAAACCATACAAAATTCAGGCTCAACAGAAACCTAAACCCAGGTTTTGGGGATATTGAGTGACAGTTGTCCAGACATTTGCAGAAGCAACTTTAAGACAACCTTTAAGATTTGTCATCAGTAAGATCCACTTTGGCAAACACCTCTCCATGCACCCCCTCCCCCAATCCACACAAAATCAATCATTGTCTCCATCCAGGAACTAGATATTGGTGCAACACGTCCAATTCTCAGTGTTCTTGACGCCTCCGCAAAAGCTCAACTTAGAATTCGTATTTAGTGTCTAATTAAACACTGGCCATATGGCTGGAATGAAGGCATCACCATTTAAGTAAATAGCTCTTTGATAAGCACGTTCCCTTAAAGCAAAGATGCTTTGCTCTTGGCTGGCTCTAGAAGAAGAGTGGGATTCTGTTTGAAAACTTCCAGTTCCTCAGCACCTCGATGGGGAGTTTAGACCAGTAATGACCACCTAAATGCCTCCCATTAATAGTGGTGTGAACTGTTCTTTCCCCAAGAGGACTCTGTGCTGATGCCTTACAGTAAAAAACTATATAAATACATATTGAATTTGGAAAAGGGTCCCCTTCACCCTGTCAATTCCAATGACACATGTCCTCCCAGTGACCAAATATTCGTTATTTCACAATTCAAGAACTGGTCAGGAATTGGCTTCTAGAAAAGAAGACCATCCCAGGGCATATCCTACAACTGCATGAGGCCCTGCTGAGTGTCTGCTCAATGCTACATGTTATCTTTGGCCCTAACAACAAACCTACCAATGATGTGTATTAACCTTTCGTTACTTATCAAGCTCAGAAAAATTAAATAACTTGTCCAAGGTCAACTAGCAAGAACCAGAATTCCAATGTAATTTTGTCTGACCCAAAACTATTCGATATAATAAAAGGCCAATATGCAAATCAACCAAACGGCGGAACAACCAGTCACTATGATGCACACTGACCACCAGGGGGCAGACACTCAGTGCAGGAGCTGGCCCCTGGTGGTCAGTGCGTTCGCACAGGGGGAGCATCACTCAGCCAGAAGCCCTGAGCCAGGTTCACGGCTGGCTGGCGAGGGCAGCAGCAGTGCGGGAGCCTGGGAGCCTCTCCCACCTCCATGGCAGCACTAAGGATGTCCAACTGACGGCTTAGGCCCTCTCCCCGGGGGAGCAGGCCTAAACTGTCAGTTGGACATCCCCCAAGGGCTCCTGGACTGCGAGAGGGTGCAGGCTGGGCAGAGGGACTCCCGTGAGTGCATGAATTTCATGCACCAGGCCTCTAGTTGGTCTATATTAGTCTGCTATAATAAAATACCACAGACTGGGGGTGGGGGGGGACTTAAACAACAAAAATTTATTTTCTCCCAATTTTGGAGGCTAGGAAGAAGTCCAAGATCAAGCTGCCAGAGAGAAAAAATCATGGATGAGAGAGAAATATCGATCGGCTATCTCCTACACACCCCTTGCTGGGAATTGAGCTAGCAACCTGGGCATGTGTCCTGACTGGGAGTTGAACCAGTGAGCTCTCTGTGCATGAGGCAACGCTCAACCAACCGAGCCATACCGGCCAGGGCTGGTGTCTCCTCTTATAAGGACACTAATTCTTAGAGCAGGGACCACACTTATGACCTTGTTTAACCTTAATCACTTTCTTAGAGGCCCCATCTCCAATACAGTACACTGAGGAGGGGGGGCAGTTAGGGCTTCAATAAGTGAATTTGGGGGGAAGTCGACACAAATTAATCCATGGTCTTTCTACCACATTATGCTGCCTCTCTCTATCAACATATCCATGAGCAAAACTAGCATTAAAACTTTAGATATTTGTAGTCACATCATACACTGAAGCTCAGGTCTTCCCTGGCTTAAATTTTTTCTACCATTAAACTTTTTCTTGATGAGAGAAACCATCCAGAAGCAGGAATACACGCTAGCAAGAGAGCCCATCTTTTCCATGATGATGTCCAAGAATTGTGTTGGTACCATCGCGCCTCTGTTTTAATCCTGTCCGTTTATTACAAATATTTCCTCCTGTGCGTGCCTGCTTAGTCGGAGGTTTCCTTCGCCGAACAGAAAGTCTTCATTTCAACGTGGTCACTAGAATCATCCCAGGGACACTTGGGAGAACAAACGGCGACTTGGCTCTTGGCTTCCCCGGGATCACAGACATGTTTCCTCAGTTCAGCCATCGGGGGGGCTTGGCTGACCCACGGTGCCGGCCACATCAAATACATCCGTTCCTCGCTCCAGAACACTGGAGAATTGAGAGATTCCCCAGAGAATGCTGAGCCACAAACCCATGAAAGACAGGGACCAGAGAGAAATAAGCCCGGCTGCCAGCTGTGAAAGACATCATCTCCCTTGAATACTTCGATTGCCTAGCACAGCGGAAGTCCTTCTTCTCAGCACATCACACTCAAGGGGGCCCTCCCCACGGGAGGGACTTGGAAACACACGGGCTGGGATTTCAGGCAGCAACGTGCTTCCTGTCTAAGGCTCCCGGGAGCTGTGACGGCGGCCTGATCGTCACGGATGGTACCAAGGAACCGGGAGGCAGCCACTGGCTCGATCACTAGGCAGCCGGTCAGGTGCCAGGGCTGAGGCACACGCAAAATGAACAAGACACAGACTGCCTTGAGGCATGTGGGCAAACAAGTACATGAAATAGCAGACGGCCCCATGGGAGCACAGGGTGCCATGGGGAGCAGAAAAGGGGGCAGCCCGGGGAGCTCGAGGTGCCTTCAGAGAAAAGGGGAATCTGAGCTGAGATTGGTTTGAAAACCATGGCCATAAAGAAGAAGGGTTAAGCCCTACCTGGTTTGGCTCAGTGGATAGAGCGTCAGCCTGCAGACTGAAGGGCCTAGGTTCGATTCTGGTCAAGAGCACATACCTGGGTTGTGGGCTCGCTCCCCAGTAGGAGGCATGCAGGAGGCAGCCGATGAGTGATTCTCTGTCATCATTGATGTTTCTATCTCTCTCTCCCTTTCCCTTCCTCTCTGAAATCCATAAAAATATTTCTTAAAAAATAAGAGGGGTTAAGACCAGGGCCTCGGAATAGGCTGACAGGGGTCCGATGTCAGCCTCCAGCACCTTCCAGCTGTGCGACCTTAGGGGTGAGGTAACTGACACGGACACGTGTGAGACTTGGCCGAGAGACGCCGTGCGTCAGGGGCTTGCGTCAGGCCGGCAGCTGGTTCCCACTCAGAACAAGTGTTTGTGGCCGAGAGATTTACTGCTGTGTTTGTGGCAGGAGAGGTTGGCTGGGCGGGGGTAGGGGGGCGGGGGGGCGGCCACTGAAGATGGTCTTGACCTCAGGACAGAGACATTTGCTCGGGCCTCGGGCTCGGGGAGGAGGGGATTTGGGCCTGGCGGAGAAGCCACATGCTGAGAAGTCAGCGTCGGAGCAGGCCCAGCCCTTTGCAAGGACATCTCCGTCCCTTCCTGAAAAAAATGGTGCCGAGACAACTGAAATGTGGGGGTGAAACTTGCTCCTCACAGCATCCCTCTTTTTTTGTGTGGTGGATAAAATACACCACACCCAACATTTTGCCAATTTATCCATTTTTAGGTGCACAGGTCAGTGGCGTTAAGCACGTTGACGTTATTGGGCAGCCGTCCACCATCCCATCGCCAGAACTTCTCCTTCCCAAACCACAACTCTGCACCTTGATGGTGTCCCTTGAAATATACAACTTTTAAATTTTGGTAGCCTCTCATTTGTCTATTTTTCCTTTTGTTGTTTGTGCTTTGGGTGTCATGTCTACGAAAGCTCCATCGAACCCGGGATCACAAAGCTTTACCCCCATGTTTTCTTCTAAGAGTTTTATAGTTTTTGCTCTTATGCTTCGGTCTGTGATCCATGCTGGCAGATGGTCTGAAGGGCTCCACCTTCATTCTTTTGTCTGTGGATATTCAGTTGTCCAGGCACCATTTTTTTCAGGCAGCCTGTGTTTTTATTGGTTAAATCTTGCAAATATAAGCCAGAAGTTTCACAACTAGAACAAAGCATGAGGCCTCTTCCACCCTTGGCATCTCAGGTTGGGCTTTTTTAAGGAGGTGCTCACTCCCTTTTTTCCTCTCGGATGAATTCACACCTTCCTGCAACCCTGGGCCTTTGCCCCCTGGACTGGGGCCGAGAGGAGAGACCACGAGCAGGCCCCTCAGCTGTGCTGAGAGCTGCCCAGGTGCCAGGGGCCTCATCGGCCCCAGCGTCTCAGCTCGGGTTCGATGACCCGGCCCCAACTCCTGTTCTGCTTCAAGGCTGGGGCTGAAACTCACAAAGGTGCTTCCCCCGCCCTCTGCCACCAGTCTCTGATCCTGCACCCACTCTCACGTGGGTATTTTCGAAGATAGTCGGCACCTGAGGTTTCCTCTCTGTCCAGCCCTCCGGGCCCGGCTAGCGGTGCCCTGTGGGCTCCCCAGCCTCTGCAGTGGCAGATGTCACTTTCCCTGCCCACTGCCACCTTGGTGCCCAGAAATCCCCCTCGGTCTGTAGGCCGCCTACCAGACTGCAGAGCCTGCCCATGGGAACTGAGAGAACCTATAAACCAGCGGTTCTCAACCTGTGGGTCGCAACCCCTTTGGCGGTCGAACAACCCTTTCACAGGGGTCGCCTAAGACCATCCTGCATATCAGATATTTACATTACGATTCATAACAGTAGCAACATTACAGTTATGAAGTAGCAACGAAAATAATTCTATGGTTGGGTCACAACATGAGGAACTGTATTTAAAGGGCCAGAAGGTTGAAAACCACTGCTATAAACTGTGTCCCGATGGGTGGTGCAGTCCCGTAGTCCGTGCTGGCCCGGCCGCCCGGCATTTAGCCTGAAAGCTGACCGGGTGATGTGCTTGAGGCTCAGACTCGATGTGGCTCATAACTTTCTCCTGGGCCCCTGCAGTCACGTCCCCAGAGCAGCTCTGATGCCCACACAGATGACTTATCGTTAGCAAGAGTGAATAATGCCGAAATGCACCACTGGGCTTTCCATCCGTCAGCCCGCTGGGGGGTGACGCGGAGCCGTCTCACCTGCTCGGCTGGATTAAGCAAGCGCCTCAGTGCCTTCGAGTGTCTTGATTCATTCCTGGGAATCAAGACTGAACACCTCCTCCAGGGCCTGTCTGGCCAAAGGGGGCGGGGGGCGGGGCTCGACACACCTCGGGGTTGAGGTTGATGGAAGAAGTCTCGGTTCTCTTCACAGACCCTGAGGAAGGCAGAGGAACCAAAAATAGGTCACCTTCTCCATTCAAGACAGAACTTATTTCACAATGGAAAACATACCATTAAACTTGCACTTTATTAATAAAATCTATCATCACAAATAGACCTCAGTTTTTCCCTAACCATGTGTATCAGAACCAGTGTGCGTGCGTGTGTGTGGTGTGTGCATGTGTGTGTGCATTGTGTGTGCATGTGCTTGTGGTGGGTGTGTGCATTGTGTTGCGTGTGGCATGTGTGGGTGCATGTGGGGGTGTGCATGGTGTGTGTGTGTGTGCATGTGTGTGGTATATATGCATGTGGTGTGTGTGTGTGGTGTGTGTGTCTGTGTCTGTGTGTGAAGAGGGAGAGGGGAAGGAGAGAGAGAGATTTCGAGGAATTGGCGTATGCCATGTGGGGTTGGCTGGGCAGGCCTGAGTCTGTAGGGCGAGCTGGAAGCTCAGGCAGGAACCGAAGCTTCAGTCCACGGGTGGGATTTTCTTCGTGGGGAAGCTCTCACGGCCTTTCCTCTGACTGCATGGGGCCCACCCACACCATCAAAGAGCATCTCCTTTACTTACAGTCAACTGATTGTTGGTGTTAAATCAACATCTTCAAAATACCCCTCCAGCAACACCTAGATTAGCATTTAATTCAATAACTGGGTAGGACAGCCAGGCGAGGTTGACACATAAAACTGACCGTGAACCATGAGGTGCTTTCTGCCATGGGGGGTTCTATTGTCCCGAAATGAGGAGCTGACACCCGCATGCAGGACGGGGAACCTGCGAGCCATGCAAGGTCACACTGACCAAGCGGCTGAACTTGGAGAAAGGGGGCTAAAGAGTAAGGCTCTGGACCAAACTTGCAGAGGACTCAAACCCACCCAGGGGCACGCGGGCCAGGGCCAAGCATGGACCCCACCCACCTCTGATGCCTCCTTCTCACCATCCTCCCGGTTCTGGTCGTCACGTCTCTTACCAGCTTAAAATCCTTCAGGGCTCCACCCACAGGAGAAAGCCACATCCCTTTGCTCATTCATGACCCGGCCCTAGCCTACCTTTCCAGCCTCCTCTGCCACCGAAGTTGGCCCCTTGACTTAGGCAGTAATGCACCAAAGCGCATGCACGCCCCACACACTTCAGCTCTGCTGTATCTCCATGCCTTTGCACATGCCTCAGGTTTTCCCTTCACCCCCTTCTGGCTCTGATCTCCTGAAACTCCCACTTCATCCTTAAAATCCTTCTTAAGTACCACTTCCCCTGAGAAGCTCCCAGACCCTCTCCACCCTCCAAGTCTGTTCACCCAACCGTGGCTCCCATTTGAGGTAGACTGGGTGCCCTCCTCCACGCCCCACTAGCCCTTCCCGCATTCCTGTGTGTTCCATTCTTCTCAGATATTATGCCTTTATATTCACAAAGCTGGGATACTGAGAAACAAATTAGTGCACTAACTTTCATTTTTTTGTGGGAAGAGAAGACAGAAATGGGAAAACTGCAGCCCACAGGGCAAACTGGCCCACCGTCTATTTTTTGCAAATAAAGTTTTATTGAAACATAGCTGTGCCCATTTGAGTATTGTTCATAGCAGCTCTCCTGTCATAAAGGCAGAGTTGAGTGATAGTCCAGGTGACCAGGTGCACAGACCCATCAACAAGGAGTCACTCTTCCCCCTACCCCTCGGGAGCCCGGGCATGCTCTTCAGTGCTGAACGCCTGGCACCTAGAAGGTCAGCAATAGGTGTGGGGGTTCAAGGACTGCACACGAGGACCCCCCACCCCGAGCCCTGTTAGGAGGAGGATACCCAAGAAGGAGCAGGTGCTTCATGGAGAAGACCCTGGAGGTAGAGTCAGATTGGAGGGCATTCCCAGAGGTTCTTCAAGTCTCTGCACATAGGGTTGAAGGGCTGGCCCCGTCCTCACTGCCCTGTGGCCCTCGATGAATCCAGGGACAAGACTCCACAGAGTGCGCGGCCCTCTCTCCAGTACTCCGAGGTTCTCAAAAGTCTGATGCGTGAGGCTCTGGAAAGGGGACATCAGGTATTCACTCCTCAGGGCAACACCAGCCATGGAGGGTGCAGGGAGAAAGGGACAGATGCCTTCAGACACCCACATCTCTGGAGCGGGGCCCCAGGTCCTGATGTAGCCAAAGCCCCACAAGCCAGTCAGCAAGAAACCACACATCCTAGTGACAGTAGCCAGGATCCAAGAGATTGGTCCAATAACTCTAGTAATTTCACATCAGAACAAGAGCTGCAGGGGGAAC
The DNA here is from genome assembly GCF_000147115.1 of Myotis lucifugus. Classification (NCBI taxonomy): domain Eukaryota; kingdom Metazoa; phylum Chordata; class Mammalia; order Chiroptera; family Vespertilionidae; genus Myotis; species Myotis lucifugus. The sequence continues at coordinate 291,216 of NW_005871420.1, read as the reverse complement.
TCCATTTGAATGCTCCCCCGAAGGGACTGCAGCTGGCCACCAACTGTCTGAAGACCTGGTTGTGGGAGAGACCCGCTCCCTGCAGGCAGGTCTTAGAAGGAGGCTCAGACAGTCCAGGGCTGAGACACTGATCTCATGGAGAGATGGTCCATGTCCATTCAGTCTGCCCTTTCTGGGTGGGCAACTGGCATGCAGTGTCTGTGGACTGTGGTGAACATCTCATTTGTCTCAAATGTCCACTTCCCTGGGAGGTGGCAGCCCCCGTCTTCCAGCCAACCCCGGAGAATTTCCCCGGGATTTCAAACTATTTTCAGAGCCATGTAGCCATCTATCACCTAGATGCCATCTGCTCTGAAGGTCCACACAAGGGAATATGGCGAAATCGCACGCTGCTCGACAAGAGGAAAAGTAGCCCATCTTCCCCCGCCCCACGGGAAACCCAAAACTGCAATAGCTTTTCCAAGACATTCATTCTGGAAATGGGAGAAGTGACCCAGAGAGACTTCTCATCAAAGGAGTTTAAGACAATGACGATTTCTAGTGTGACTGGAACTGCAAATGTAGACAGAACTGCCTGCTACTCAGAAACTTTTCAGTTGCCTCGGCTGATCTCTCCCCTTCCTTCCGGTAATTGTATTGTTATTGTTGGGTTGTGGGGCTTTTTGTTTGTTTTTTTCGTTTTTAGAAAACATCTCAGTGTGTTTTCAACTGTTGTCATGGAGAGTTGCCACCACAGAGACTTCCTGGGGAAAAATTATTTCAAAGGCTCATGTCTTCAACACACACACACACACACACACACACACACACACACACACACACACATTGCAAGAGGGGAAAAGGAACTTTGAAAACAAAAACATTGTGATAAGATCTATAAATTTCCTTCTTTCTCTGGCACTTACTTGGATCCTCACCATTTGCCATCACCTACAAATTATTGGCTTTGACTACAGTGTTATGAGTCTGCATGACAGCCAGTACAAAACGTTAACAAATTAACAAAGCATCATTAACACAACTGGTGAGTGATTGAAAAGGGCTGCAAATACAAGCTCCAGCAAGTGGTGAAAGGCACGGGACAGCACATCTACCTGCAAGCATTTGGAAACCTCTCAATGTCAAGACTACCTATCAGCTCAAAGGCACAGGCTGATTACCAATACAGGCTGATTACCAATACAGGCTGATTACCAATACAGGCTGATTACACATTTCATGCCCGGCGCATGTGGCTCAGTGGCTGAGCATTGACCTATGAACCAGGAAGTCATGGTTCAATACCCAGTCACGGTACATGCCTGGGGTTACAGGCTCGATCCCCAGTGGGGGGCATGCAGGAGGCAGCCAATCAATGATTCTCTCTCATCATTGATATTTATCTCTCTCCCTCTCTCTTCCTCTTTGAAATCGACAAGTACATACAAGTCACTCAACAAGTACATACAAGCCCCTTATGTTGGGTGTGAAGACAAAACTCTCTGTATTTTTCACAAATATATACATGTATAACACCTTACACACGGTCTCTTTCGACCATAAGGACCCGAGATATATACGTGGAGTCAGGCGAAAATGTACAGTATGCAACGGTACAGTGAACCAAAGAGCACCACGAGGCCACGCTAGGGAAGAAAGTGTGCTCCGTGCTCCAAGGTTCTGCCATCCAATTACTGCAATTACCATCCAGGAAGCATGAGCAAGAAAGTGCCTAATTCCAAGCCATCGCTCTAATGGGCGGGTCTTTGAGAAGACATCAATGTAATAGAAGACAAAAGATCAAAATTAAATCAAACCGTCTTGTTTGTGAAGCTTGCATCCCTTCTTGGGCCTCCCTAATGTTTATGGGAAAGACCTGGCCTTTCTCTTCTCATATTTCCGTCCATCCTCCCCTCTCTGGGAGACAAGGTCAGGGTAGGTTACGGGCTCGCTCGGGACCCTTCACTTCCTCTCCCTGCCCATCTCCTCCCTGCCCATTCAGCCTATTGCACAATCTCACTCTTAATTTTGCTTTCACTTTTTCTCTCCCGCCCTCCTTAAATGCCACTTAAACATTTTTCCTTTTCAATAATCTCCTTTTAGAAACTTAGAACATTCAGCATTTAAGTCTCATCTGTAATTTTTTCTCTTCGTTAAATTCCAATTTCCCCTAGAAAAACATAAAGAGAAGCAATAAGGGAAGGAAAAAAAATATTTAAAAGAAAAGTGGGGGGAAGCTACTATCTCAGCCAAAATATAGCCAGGAAAACCGACCTCCCGCAAGCTTACAAGATCTTAATCACATCCATGCGAGGCAATGTGGGGAGTCACAGATACCCTGCGAAGGAGAGGAAACGCCTTTTCTCCAACAACACGGGGAGGGTTTGGCTTCACTGAGTCGTAGGGCACCTGTATGCTAATTTTAAGCTCTCCCTCTCCCCCCTGTCCCCATGCCCTTCGGTACACATTGAAGACTCAGTAACTTGATAGATGAGCCAGAATGTTCTCTTGTGGCTCCTTCCAACCCAGCCTGGAAATGTCCGCAGAGACTCTCCTACCCCTGCCACGACCACCCACTAAACACTCCTTCCCCCTCTGTGCTCGTCCCACAAACGAAACTTGTCTGGAGTGCGGGCTTATGTCAGCAGCCTTGGCCCATTCCCACCAGGAGGAGTGACTCCCAGTGCGCCGCCTCTCTCCTTGCCACAGGTAGCGGTTCCTACTGCGGCTAGAACAAATGACCACAAACACGGGGGCTTAAAACAATGCAAGCTTATCATCTTACAGCGCTGGAGGGGAGACATCTGGAAGGGGTGGTACCTACACTGAGGTCTCCGCAGTGCTGGTTCCTTGCGGAAGCTCTAGGGGACACTGTTTCTTTGTCTTCCCCAGCTTTCTGGCGGCTGCCTGCATCTCTGGCTCCTTGCTCTACCTTCAAAGCCAGCAGCAATAGAACCAAGTCCATTTGTGTTGTTCATGGAGGAACCCTTTGGGGGTGGTAGGTGTTTTCATGCATGTAATAGTTCCCATTATGGTAGAAAGAGTTTAGAGTGGCCCTGGGTGTCTGGTTTGGGCAACTGAGAAGTGTCCTTCACTAAGACAGGGGACAGAGGAGAGACAGGGGCTTGATGAGGAGAGCAGGTCATAATATTTACTTATTCACTTGGTATGTAAATATTCATTTACTTAAGTGAGCATTTCTTATGAATACTAATGAGTTTATAATAAACTAGAGGCTCAGTGCACAAATTCGTGCATGGGTGGGATCTCTCAGCCTGGCCAGCAATCAAGGCCTATCAAGGGGCCAGCCAGCAGGGGGAGGGGCTGCAGGAGGTTGGCTGTGGGAGCGCACTGACCACCAGGGGGCAGCTCCTGCCTTGAGCATCTGGTCCCTGGTGGTCAGTGCGCATCATAGCAACTGGTTGACTGGTCAGACCTATCATTCCGGTCATTCCGGTCGTTAGGGCATAATGGTTGCTTAGGCTTTTATATAGAGAGATGAATATTTGCTATTTATTTACTAATTCATTCATTCAGAAATATCACTTCTGGTTACTGTGTGCCAGGCGGTGTGCTCCAGGCTGAGCAGCACACTGAGCAGACAGCAGTGAACTAGGCAGACGGCATCTCTGACCAGAGAGTCTTGTGTCTCTACCAGCATCCGTGAGCCTGGCAGGCTGACTTGCTGGATTGCAAACAGGTAAAATCTAGGACCCTTCACAGTTCTTCACAATGTTTTTTAAGAGTATATGTCTTAAGACCTTGGCCTATAAAGCCTGATCGAACTGAGAAAAACTTTATTAACAAGATATTAATTTTAAAAGCCTTCTCACAGAGTCAAAAGCAACCAAACCCCAAAGAAATAGATACTTACTATATAGTCTGAGTCAATAAGATTATTTCCCCATTACTAGGATGGTTTAATCTGCTAATTTGCATTCTGTCCAGAGAATGTGTCCTCGTGGATTCCTCTGCTTCCTAGGTACACAGGTGAATCAACTTTCCAGTCTCCCGTGTAGATAGGTAGACATGTGACTGCTCTGGCCAATGGAACACAGGTAGAAGGAAGAGATGCCACTTCCTGGTCTGGTCCATGAAAACCTCCATACACTCTTCCCTCACCCACTGGCTGAGTGGAGAGGGATAGTAAGGCCCTAGAGGAGGGCAAGGTCACAGACAGAAGGAGCCTGGGTCCCTGAATGACATTGTGGAGAGGACTTCCTCCCCACCAGATGTCCTCCACCAACTGGACTTTATATGAGTAAGGAATACATTCTATTGTGTTAAGCCACCAAAATATTGAGGTTTTGTTATAGAGGTTAGTCTATGTGACTAATTCAAACTGCTATTTCTGTATATGGATCTCAATATGTATATTCTCTCTCTCCCTCTCTCTCTCTCTCACATACACACACACACACACACACACACACACACAGGCACAAACGATCCTTTGACTGTACCCCTCGAATTGTCTAGACATTGGTCTTTTCCTTTTGTGAAGCTGCATTTGCAGCATCGCCTGGCAGGAACCACAGGGCTAAGTCACTGGGTGGCTGTGCCCTCAGGGAAGAACTCACCCTCAGGATGACCCTGTTGGCATGCCGCCAGCTTGGTCATACCAACACCCTCTGGGACTCGGATTCTCCCTCGGAGCATGCTGCAGCTTGCAGATGTGCTGAGACATGGATGACGACCATGAGGTGGCATTTACAAGGCCTGGCACCTCCCCTCCATGGGCGCCCTGAGCCCTGCTGGCACGCTGCCCCTCCAGCACCTACTGAGCTGACTGTTCCGGCCCAGGCAGGTGGCCACTGGGGTCCAAGCCCAGAACCTGTTGACTCCATCCGCCCATTTGTCCCCCATCCACAGGGGCCACTTGCACACTGACCACGCCCAGGGCCACCCCATCAGCGGCAGCCTCTTTCCTCTCTCAACACCTGCTCTCAGCCCAACCTGCAGCCCTGACTCCACATCCCGTCAAGAAGTTTAAGAACCTCTGGTATTTCTGCACAAGTTTGTTTTCCAAACTGGGAAGCTTGTAGTCACTGTGCCCAGGTGAGAAACCCCAGGCACAAGCAGAACTTCAATGCATCTCGCTTGAAAGGAACTCAAATCAACAGCTTGCAGAGTGTCCATACTGGAGGGAGAGTCCCTGAGCAGCAGGTGCATCTTCCAACCCATCTGGGGACTGTCGTAGGGCTCAGGCAGCAGCGGCCAGGGCGCCCTGTGGAGGAGCAGGCCGGCCAGGTGCACACGGCCCCACGGCGACCTAAAATGCGGGCAGGGGACCTAGGGGCTGCCCCAGAGCAGCAGGGGCAAATGCGATCGTTGCTCAGAGCCCCACCATGGCCCCTTATCTGACCTGCTGGACCTCGCTCCGCCTGCCCCTCGACTGGGCAGACTGCCCAGCTCCTCTGTGGGTTCGCTGGTGTCTGCACCGGCAGAGCTGCGGGCACCTGCAGATGGGACCCCACCAGCAGCAGGGACAGGACCGCGCGCTGCCTGGGCAGGTTCCGCACCGCTCGCCATTGTGGTCACTTAGCTCCATACGTAGATGGACCTCACCTTCCTGATGATCCCCAACCCTAGGCCAGTGTGGCCCACATTCTAGAACCTCCTCGCACTCAGCACCTCCTGGCACAGTGCCGATTGGGCAGGATGGCAGCAGTGAGTCCCGCAGAGGCCTGCCCTCTCCGCCGCCCCCCCCCCATCTCACCTCACCCCCCAGAGCCTGGAGAAGCCTGCTGGGCCCCAGCCCTCCTCTGAGAGAGCTGTCACCGTGGCTCTCTCATCCCCCATGTCCCCATCCCGGCCATCCCAGGACAGCCACAGAGGTGGACAGGCACCTAGGAGACAACCTGGCAGGACCCCCTGACCTCCAGGTGGGCTGGCACAGAGGAGGACCAGCTGGCCGCTCAGGCCTCCTTTGCCGGGGGAGGTGAGATCCCCAGAAGGACATCAGCTCTAACTAACGAGCATGTTGAGGACAGAAGCATGAGGCCTCGGGCCCGTATCTGCTGTCCGCCCCGCCGCCCCTTCCATCCACACTGGCATCCTCATGACTGTCCGCTCTTTCTTGCCCACACCCTGAAGGGGAAAAGCTGGGGCAGCAGCCATGGAGGGAGTGGGCAGGGCCACAGACAAAGCCACACCAGTGCTCAGCCCTCCAAGGAGTCGCCAGTTTCTGGGGGGACAGGGCACAATAACCCTGCCCTCCTGCCGCCAAAACCTCTTGTCTTTCTTCCCTACCCCTCCCACCCAGTCCCTGACCATCAGTGACATGGGAAAATGCTCATGATACAGCATTCAGTAGAAAGGGGAAGGAAACATTAACACAGCATGACCCAGCCATGCAAATCAAGATGCTCCAGAACAAAGTGTCCCCAGTGGCCATCTCGACAGTGGGATCATTACAGTAAGTCTCATCCTTAACCCATCATAATTTCCCGGCTCTCTACAATGGGCATGTGGAACCTGGATAATTAGGGAAAACGGGTGTTGATTTTATGTGTAAGAGTAGATGAACTATGAGCCACTTGAAGTCATATTCTTGAGTCTTCAGCCATGTGTTTGGGTAACATTCTCCCAGGAGGTGGTAGTGCCATCCCATAATGCACCTGAGCACCTATAGTTCACATCTGATGGGGGGAATAAATGGTGATGGACGGAGACTTGACTTGGGGTGGTGAACACACAATACAGTGTACAGATGATGTGTTGTAGAATGGTGCACCTGAAACCTGTATAATCTTGTTCACCAGTGTCACCCCAGTAAATATAATAAAAAGGAAAAGAAATAACATGAAATTCACATCTGGTGTGAGGTGGTGAGCATGTTGCTTGGTTTTTAACATGAGGCTCCATATCATGGGATGAAGTATTTATCTGTGCTTCCAGAATTCTACTCAGTATCACCAAAGGGATGAAAAAAGTCTGATCCTTCTACATACCTGGGGGTTACAGAAGGGGACATTATTAGGTAATCATTGTTCTAGAAACTTCTGTGCCAGAGATGACTTGGGCGTCTGACCTTTTTTGTTTTGGTGAAAGACATCATCCGGAGGATTCCACACACTCTTTCTCCACAAGCGATCAGACTCCAGTCCTTGCGTGTGGAGCTGCCTGGCTGCTGTTCCCCGTCCCCAAGACCCTGTGCTTGCTTCCCCGGGGGGGTGCTGTGTGAAGGAATCTGTGTGCCAGTGCTTTCTCACAACACGTTCTTTAACATCAGATGAAAGGGCCCGGCCGGCGTGGCTTAGTGGTTGAGTGTCAACCTCTGAACCAGGAAGTAACGGTTCAATTACTGGTCAGGGAACATGCCCAGGTTGTGGGCTTGATCCCCAGTAGGGGACATGCAGGAGGCAGCTGATCAAAGATTCTCTCTCATCATTGACATTTCTATCTCTCTCTCCCTTCCTCTCTGAAATCAATTTTAAATATATATATATTTTTTAAATCATATGAAAGGAATGCTGATAGAGATCTGAGCTAGGCTCAGGTTACCCACCAGCCTAGAAAGTTCTAGAAAGGTTCGAAATGCGAATACAGTGATCACCAGGACTTTTCCACTCCCACGGGGAGTCATTTATACCCTGGGAGGGTCTGGCTGAATATTTTTTTCCATAATCTCTAGAATTTCGTCATGGTTTGGTTTTGTTTTTCCTCTTTTCTTCCTCTAATCTATTGGGCAACGCTGATCTAAAGAATTCCCCAAGCTTTAAAGCTACAGTTCTTAGCAGTATTCTCAAAGGTCGTTTGTTATCTGCCTCTTCCTTAAACATCCACCCAATTTATCAGCCTGCCAAGATGGTCTTGTCAACCTACTTCTGCTCACTCGGAAGCAGGAAAATGAGGGCTAATAATGGAAGCCACAAAAGGAGCCTCACCCTGGCCACGGCTTCCTTGGAATATTATCACGGTGGCCTTTGAGTTCTTTCACATTCCCAGTTCTAGGTACCAGAGGCCCGCCCTTGGTAAAATGATCTTTATAACCAAATGCTCTCGGGAGGCCTGCTATTCTCTCACTCCCGATCAAGGCCACACAGGTGATTAGAGTCCCAGGCCGCCTCGCTGCTTGAAGGACAGGACCCAGGCAATACTTCTCTCCTAATGATACCTCCTCCGCCCCTTGCAGCTGCAAATGTCTCTCTCACTGGCCCACGATTTTTAAATAGAAGGCTGTTTGTCTGTGGCTTCAAGATAGGCAAATGTTTGTTATAAGGCTCCCCAGGATTTTGCAAACAGTCCCACCCATAACTTCCAAACCTTGGGCAACATCCAGTGCGTGGGCCGCTTGCATGAAGCCAGTGTTTCCAGGAATGTTGACTTTGCAGAGCGAGCGCGCATGTTCGCCATCCCCCCTGAGAACTCCCGTATGTCCCCGGCACGGCTGAGCGTAGGCCAACACACGCTCGCGTCCCCACGGGTGGCCCTGCCTTCTCCCTGCCTGTCCTCTGTGCCGCTGCCTTCATATGACTTGACCCGTCTGGACGGACTGTGGCTGTCGCTCCTGTCATCAGGAGTCTGATGACTCACAGGCCAGGTACCGCGGATTCCCCAACCTTCAGAATGTATGCCGTCCAACCAAGTTGAAGATCAGAAAGACCCTGGGCAGTCCTGGGACCATGCTATGGGTTGAATTGTGTATCCCAGAAAAGACGTGTTAAAGTCCTAACACCTAAGCCACAGACTGAATATCTGTGTCTCCCTAACCTCCAAATATTCATATGTTGAGATGTTAGTCCCCAACATGATGGCATTAGGAAGTAGAGCCTTGGGGGAGGTGAGGAGGTCGTGAGGGTGGGGCCTTCATGAATGGGATCGGTGCCCTTACAAAAGGGAGCTGCCTCGTCCCTTCCACCAACGAGGACACGGCGAGAAGGCACCGAGGGGACCTGGCCACGTGTCCTCCCCAGCCACAGACTCGGCAGCACCTGGGTCCCGGCCTGCCAGGCCTCAGAGCTGTGAGAAAGAAACTTCTATTGTGTGTAGGCCCCCGCTCTGTGGTGTCCTGTCCTAGCTGCCACACAGACTAAGGCAGGGTTCCTGTGTTGTACCTGCTCATATTTTCAGCATCTATCCTGCATCTTTTTCCTGTAAATCAAGGGTCAACAAACTTGTCCCATAAAGGGCCAGAGAAGTAAACGTTTGAGGTTTGGGGGGCCTTACAGTGTCTGTTGCTACTACTCAGCTCTGCTTTGCAGCATGAAGCAGCCGCAGACAATGGGTAAACGTTGATCGTGCCCATGAAACGTCATTCCCGGACACAGGCAGCAGCCAGACTCGCCAGCCCAGCTCCAGGACAAGCACGGAAAGCTGTGGCCTCTTCCACGTGTGCTCCACTTCGTGAGGGTGGACCTCCTGCGGCCAGGCCAGGGGAGGCCAGGCCCGGGGAGGCCGGGCCCGGGGAGGCCGGGCACAGGGAGGCCGGGCACAGGGAGGCCGGGCTGGGAAAGGCGGGGAGGCCAGGCCCGGGGAGGCCAGGCTAGCAGAGGCCGGGCTGGGAGAGGTGGGGAGGCGAGGTTAGGCGAGGCTCCAGGAGGCCAGGCTAGGTCAGCACACGTTCCTAGCCTATGTTATGCACAGAGATGGACACGGGCACACCCCATTTCTGCTGCAGTGAGGGTAACAAGGAAAACGGACACAGCTCATGGCAGAAGGGCGGTAAGGCAGCACCTGAGGAGGTCCTGACCAAGAAACAGGTGGCTCCCTGGGACGTGCTCCCGATACGAGCAGCTGAGCTGAGTTTTAGGAAAACACACCACCCTCTGTCTGCGGTCGTTTAGGGCAGCGGTCACCAAGCCAACCTTTCCTACCTCACGGACCACTCGTGGTCTGCGGACCACCGATTGGCGACCGCTGGTCTAGAGGCTGAAAGGCTGGTGAGACACTATGTACTCAATGTCTCTTCTAACATCCACGCTTTCTGAGATTCATCGGGGGAGGAAAACTCAAAAACTTATCCAACAAGCATGTACTAAGCCCCTACTGTACACAGGCCCATGCTAAGTCTTAGGTATTCACATGATGCTTTCCAAGAGCTTTACTTGGGCCCTTTGGCTTGGATACTTGTAGGAATGGGGAGCTCATTACCGATACAGTGCAGCCTGCCCCTTGGCTGAGCTTTGCTTCCTCGGAAACCCCTAAAGGTCACCAGCGTAATTATACCCCTCCCTCCACCCACTGGCTGTCCACAGGCCCACAGACGAACCACCTCGGCCCCTCCCCCCTCCCCCTGCACATACGGACACAAAGAGAACAGGCAAGATCACTAGGAAATAGCCACAAACAAAGGAAACACCAACTTCAGCTTTTGTCACCTCCCGCATTTTAAAAAACAAAATCGATTTCACATCCAATGACTTCCGAAAAGTACCCTAACGAGGCCAGTCGATAACTGAACTCTAAGGAGCTGATTCCCCTTGAGAAGTGTATGCTCTCCGTCCACGGGCTTCATCGGAGCTCTGCCCTTAAACCAGCGGTTCTCAACCTGTGGGTCGCGACCCCTTTGGCGGTCGAACGACCCTTTCACAGGGGTCGCCTAAGACCATCCTGCAGATCAGATATTTACATTATGACTCATAACAGTAGCAACATTACAGTTATGAAGTAGCAACGAAAATAATTTTATGGTTGGGGTCACAACATGAGGAACTATATTTAAAGGGCCAGAAGGCTGAGAACCACTGCCTTAAACCATGGTCTCAACGAAAGGCAAATGAGTCAGGACACACCAGGCAGAAATGCAGGCCCTGGGCAGGCGGGTCTGTGTCTGAAAGCTGCCCAGTAACTGAATGAGAGGCATCACCACCTGCTGTGACCGCGAGGCTACGAGCTAATAGCAGGTCCCAGGGCGTTCCCACCCGGCCTCTCGCTCAGCTGAATAGAGCACAGTGCAGGCGGCCCAGCAACTAGAAAAAAACAACAGTCAGAATCTGGGGAGACGGGAAGCAGACAGAGGTCAGGCCAGGAGGAAAGGGGAAGCAGCCAATGCGGACGCCACCAGAAGCAGGCCCACCCCGTTCCACACACTGCCCCCCTCAAGTCTCCAAGAAACCCTCGCTGCACAGCAGGCCTCACGCCCTCCTGCCCCTGCGCCTGTGCGATTTGGGCTCGAGCAGCCTGCTAGAAAGTTATGAAATCAGCCCTAACCGGTTTGGCTCAGTGGATAGAGCGTCAGCCTGCGGACTCAAGGGTCCCAGGTTCGATTCTGGTCAAGGGCATGTACCTTGGTTGCGGGCACAACCCCAGTAGGGAGTGTGCAGGAGGCAGCTGATCAATGTTTCTCTCTCATCGGTGTTTCTAACTCTCTATCCCTCTCCCCTCCTCTACAAAAAATCAATAAAAAATATATATTTTTTTAAAAAAAAAAAGAAAGTTGTGAAATCAACTCAGATGCTCACAGCCAGCCATTGAAAAAAATGAGCACAGGATAAACACAGAATCTGTCAGGATGCATAGCTCAGTGTGGTGGTGATAAACTTTGCCAGCATGGGCATACATGCATATGTGGTCATACGTTATGTACATACAGGTGCGTAGACTAGAATAGCAAGTGTCAATGTGCATCATGCACGTTAAGGGGAAGCGCTGTTTGGAGAAACCGTCCCAATTACAAACATACGTGTCTAAGCATGTGCGTGTGCAAATATTTCGCTCAGCATTTTCCAGTTACAGTCAGGAAGGACTGAGGCTTCTGTCTGATGCTTCAGGGGCGGCTCCCAGGGGGGCTGGGAGCCCGGGAGGTGGGGAGACAGTGACCCCACCACGCAGTTTGGGGGGTGTGGACAGACAGCAGAAGTGGAGCCGATCGATGAGCATTTCACGTCTGGAGAGCAGAGGGTGAGTGCTCATTTATTTCCTGGAGAAGCAGGTGCCTGACGCTACATTCTGACATGTTCTACTTCATTCTAGGTTCATTTTTAAATCCAACAGTTCATTCCACAGTCTATGAGCAGCGT